>NW_022280130.1:554372-554906 GCF_004355925.1 Anarrhichthys ocellatus
GAGAGAGAGAGAGAGAGAGAGAGAGAGAGAGAGAGAGAGAGAGAGAGCTAGAGAGAGTGAGAGAGGGTTAGACAATTACCTTCCTGCAAGGACAGGGGGGGATTAGCTGAGTTAGCGTTTCCCGGTGTCATGGAGGGGGGAATTAGGCAGCGAGACAACCTGCTAGATGCTCAGCCGAACTCACTGCAACAATCGTGTCAAGCTGACCGTCAGGTCTCACCTTTCACCTCGCGGCAAGCGCTACTTCAAGGTTCGCCTGCTCTGGCACAAGCACGGCTGACCAGAAGTTCTGCGTCTCCTCCAAAAGGAATGGTGCGCTGTGTGTTTTGGAAACTGGAGGGACTGCAGCAGCATGGTGCCTAAGTTGAGGCAGCATGAAAACTTTTTTGACCTCAAACCTCTGCATTCCTGGTGTAGTGGGGATACCTAACCGCGCGGTAATGGAGGCTTTGACGGAGCGTTGCGTCTTTTGTTTTTTCCGCTCTGACTCACAGCTCGACCGGGGCAGGCTGCCATTTCAGGTGCTTGAAAGAG
>NW_022280130.1:555030-574196 GCF_004355925.1 Anarrhichthys ocellatus
TCCAATCCTCAACCGGGGACGGCCCCCGATCCTCTTCCCCCTCCTCCCTGTGGTGAGTTCTTCTGGGTCCACCATGTTGGCACCAGTATGCGTGTACACAATGTGCCGGGACTGGTCCCCTGGCAGCCTGACACTTCCAGCTTTATCTGCATCATAAGCTGACTTTAAAGAAATATATGAGCTGTCAGCGTGCCTTTGGCCTACATTTCTACACCCCCAGATGTATACTCAGTGCGAAAGACAGTGAGTCAACCGGAAAAAGAGCAATTCTAAATGCACTCGTGTGTTTTCTTGGAGGCAGCAGCTCTCTGGCCACACACTGCACTACAGACACACACAGAATATCAGTATGTGCCAGCCCTGAGGACGGGCAGGCAGCCCTTAGAGGTGAGAAAGGTTACATAAATACCCCCATGGTGTGTGTGACCAGAGCCCCACCCATCCCCAAACACATGACATCAGACAGGCCAGCAGTGCCGTGACACATGATGTGAGCCGGGCTCGTCGAACCAGTTAAGTCAAACGAGTTCAACTAGCTGGACTAACTTCTGAGTGAGTAAAGTATAGAAAAAGGGAAGGCCCAAAGCTTTCTTCAGACACACTTGCACCGAGCAAAGGGTGTAGTTAAAATGCCTTTTTTGGTTTTAGGGCGTATCAAATAAAAAGTGGCGTTCTGATTTTTTATCTTTCTTTATTTTTTAACTACATTCTTGGCTCGGCACAAGTGTCCCTGATATAAGCCCAGGGGCTTCCCTTTTTCTATAGGTGACTAGTTTGACTTCTCGAGCACCTTGCATTCATCTGGAGTTTACTACTTTACAACCGAAAGCACCCGGCATTTTCTCTTTCTTGCTTCTGAAAGACATCCAGAACTGTTATGTGCCCCACTTCCCACCATCTCCCAAAGTACCCGAACCAATTAGTGTTAGCATACATGATCTTTAGACCTTTTGGAGCATACCAGAACGTTTTTGAGCCTAAAAGAGAGCAGACCATCCATTTATTTATCGTTTATTTGGATTCACCAGTTTCTAATCAGAATCCGAACTGAGCACATTTCTTATAAATATATATGTAGAAGTCGTGTGACCACTGAGTAGTAAAGAACATATTGGTGATCACTCACTTGAACAATGTCTAGCACCATTCCAGCTCCCACCGTCCCGAACCCAGCCAGCAGGAAAGGGAAGACCACCTGCAGGCCAATGGAGAAGGAGGTCTCCTTGAGGGGGGCCGGCGGCTCGGGGCTCTGGTCGGTGCTGGTGTCGTCGCTCTCGTTGCTCTGGCTGGCGTTCTCCAGGAGAGCGTCCTCCTCCCTCTGACCTTTGGCGTTGGCCCGGCAGTCCATCGCCACCACAATCTCCGACCTCTCCTCATCCTCCCCGGTCTCACCGGCCCTCTCTGGGAAAGATGTGACCTCTGTGACCTCTGTGAGCTCTAACTCGCCGCCGGTTACCGGGCCCACCTCCTCGGGGCCCTCGGCGAGGATCACCGGGTGGACGGAGCAGTTGGAGTTGAGCAGGGCCGATGTCAGGGGCCCTCCCTCCTTCTTCGCCTCAATGGCCCCGGAGGACATGTCGATGTCAGGAAGTTTGTCTTGCTCTTTTGACCAAAGTACCATGCGGACGCCTTTGGAGGACAGTGGGCTTGATAAGAAAAGGTCAGGTTGTTTCGGGGAAGTCAGAATGGAATCGGCCACCCGATCTGGTTTTGAACCTGATCAGTCCAATTGATTTATCCCATTAAAGAGGCTTACAGGGAGTTGGGGTCGCTACTAAAGACCGGGAGAAGACGGTACTGTAGGGAAAAACCTGCAGCGAGCCACACGCAGCCGTGCGTCTGCTGAGCCCGTGTTCCTGTCGGTGCTTCGGGAGCAGAACCAGTATGTTCTCCATTCACTGCAAGGTGCTCAGGGTAGACCGGCGAAAAAAAGAAGAGGGCATACAGGTTCAACACAGAAGAGAAAAGGAAAGGAATAGGCTCGGGGACTCTTCACTTGTAAACAGTCCTCGGAAAGTTCAGTGTGAGCTGCAGGACAAAAAAAATCAAATCAGAGGTCTGAAGTGGGAAGATAGCAGCGCCGACTGGTCATGCTTTCAGTCCACTGATCATGTCAGACTGGTGAGTGTACCAGGCTGGGAATGTCTCACCTTACACCACGTGGCTGCTGGGAGGTTTTCAAGGGAGATATTTAAAGGTCTGTAATATGAAGATTGAATTGCAGCCTGCAGAATGGTTCCTCTCCAACCAGAGTGGACAGTCACCTGAGGAAAGAAAATGTTCATTGATTATTCAGTCCTAAATATAAACCAGTTTCAGGCCCATTACACGTTGATTTCAAAATACCAGCAGCTAGATCATGGCTTTTTAATATTAATATTAATAAAAACAACTAAATACAGCTCTGAGTGCTTAGAAGATAGCAACGTGTAAGAGCTGAAAACTATGGTGGTGCTCAAGCCTCCATTTTTGGAAAAATACTTAATACTTATTATGGGATATAATAATTTCCTTTATCAAAAAACAGAAATCCTATGAATGTGTGGATAACGTGCAAATATCATAATCAATAAACTAAACAAAAATATGTGAATATTACAGAAATATAAAAACATATAGAAAATTTAAACTCACCACAATAATATTACACAACTGCTAGAATCTCGAAAACTGATATTTAGAATTATTACATCATAAGTTTAGTCGCTCTGACGCCCATGTAATAGACTATTGTAGTACTTGAGCCAAGCGGAATCACTCCGCTCTCCGCTGACAGGACGTGAGGAGTGAGGAGAAAGCAACAGTTTCAAATCAGTTTCATCCAGCGCCAAATTTCCTCCCGGCGGCTAAAAATATGTCAAGCATTAACTGAGGCGCTGCGAACATCCTCTGTAACGGAGTGTCACACGACYATCAATTCATCCCTCTTTTAACGCGAAGAGCAACAGTTCCTGTCCGACCTTTCAAAGTAAACGCCACCTCATTTCCTTATTTCCACTCGTCAAAACAAAACCACAGCAACTCAACAGACACACACACACACACACACACACACACACACACACACACACACACACACACTTTTGACTCGTGCATCGACAATAACTGAAAAAACACCCTATTTAGAGATAAGGTTAGTCCTAAGCGACACGGAGGCCACGCAGAAAGGTGCGCATTCGCCCACAGCTTACACGGAACTATATAATTGACGCTCTTATTTCGAAGGCCAATCTGCTCGCTTCCTGCGGTACCTTTGCGGACTTGGCGCGGCTTTCATCCTGCCTGCGTTGTTGCGACATCCGCACACAGTCTTTGGCTCTCCACGCTGAAACAATCCTCTGTTTAGTAGTCAGGACCAACACCGCCCGAACCCAACATAGCAAAGGCGTAAATTAGTGCTCCCCTGGTCCGGGCTGAATAGACGAGCCCTGCTATTCTATTCTGCTGCTCGTTTAAACGAGGGCAGAGCTTTCTGTTCCAACACCGGGCTGGAGCTCATGTCACCGGCCGCTATCGCCACGAGCAATTTAACCCGTGAAAAGTCGGTGCAAAACGCGTTTCTTTTTATCACCTAGGGTACGAGCGGCGGTGTCTTGGCAGTTTGAGTCGCCAAGTGACACATTCCGTTAGATAAAGGCTCTGACAGCCGGTCGCTCATTCGGTTCTATGCAGGTAGTAAGATTTAAATAAAAAGTTCCTCGGCGGTGGTTACCTTGTGTTGTCGGCGTGTTCCGGAGAGGAAGAGCGATATTCGGTCAGAGCGGACGCGCTTCGCGTTGCCGGCTGGATGCACCCCTCCACCTCTCAGTAACGCGCTCAGGCTGAGGCGTGGATGCCGGTGCGCACGCCTTTATGCAGCCCACGGTACCGGCTCCCGCTCAGCTGCCTCGGTGGTTAACGCTGGTTAATGGTTAGACACGTCCTCCTCCTGCGCGGTGTTGTACCCAGTCTCTGTCCATTCGACCCCCGTCACATTACTGCACCAGACCAGTGGCCCCCGCCGGCCGGCTGCTTGGATGCGCGTCTATAATACACCCCGTCCGGTGCGGGGGGCCAGGAAGCCACAAGGCGGGCCCTCCCTCTCCACTCTCTGGGCTGAAGATACAGACCCCCCCCCCCCCCCCCCCACACACACACATTAGTGTGTGGACATTGGTGCCCGTGCGATGCCAGTCTCCTGTACAAGCCTGCTAATATACCACCAGGGAGGCTCAGAGATAGAGAAGTTTTAATTTAACAACATATTCCTGAATGAATGGGCACGCACGCCGGCTAACCGGGCCGGGGCGGACTCGTGTCAATGATCCATCAACACAGAGAATAAATAAACGCAAGTCTTACATAAGTGGAGGTTTTGAAATGACCCGAAACCACACAACGGGGATCTCGAATGGCATGATATTCATAGACAAATAAAGAAAGGAAACCTTTTGAAAACCACTTTAATGATTATAAGGTGTCTCTATATTCAGCAGTGACTTTATTTATAGTGACCAACATATTACAACCATGTAATTATCTCTTATGGCATTCTTCTATTTCCTTTAATTACCTTTTCACATCTCCTGTGGTAGCTACTATACAATTCTATAACATCGTGGTTTTTGATTTGCTGCACATCGTAACGTATAAGCATACTGAAGCTTTTCTTCATCAAGGGATTGCAGAGTGCATGTGTGTGTGTGTGTGTGTGTGTGTGTGTGTGTTATCTAAGAGAAGACCTCATATAGGTCCACTCCTTGGAGAGCAGCAGCTCTAACAATGACCCCAGAGGACCTTGAGCTCTGTTGAGCTGTCTGCCTGTTGCTATACAGCCGCTCGGCTCAGCATCAGCAGCCTCAGCATCGCCCAGCGACCAGAGGCTACAACGCTTTAATACGATTCAAAGGAATCGTTCATTTTGGGAGATGAGCGCATATTCACTGTCTTGCAGAGAATTCGATTCTCAGATACAAATCTAATGTTGAATGGTGAATATGAATATGCAGCGAGCTAACTTAGCTTAGCAGAAAGGCTGGAACAAGGGGGAAACAGCTAGCTGGGCTCTGTTTAAATGGTTACAAAATTGGCCTGTCATCACCTTTAAAGCTCACTCGCAAACACGTTGACATCCTGTTTGAAGCATTAAAAAAAACAGTACACTGTTTTTTCCTGTCCAGAGGTGGAGGACTTCCTCAGATGTTACAAGAAAAAGGGATAATTTTCAACATTTTACGTGATTAAAGAAATGTAATATAATATTCAAAACTCTATTTTCATTAGTGTTTAATCACCTGAAAACTAAGGGTCATCGTGTTTTCATATCTTTACGGAGTCCGCCATGTTTCTACAGTAGCCCAGAACAGACAAATATAAACACTGGCTCTAGAGAGGGCCTTCAATTGCTAATTATATTTTGTGTTAATAATCTGAATCCGCAAAGAAACTTGACCAAAGCTTTAAAACAATAGATTGGAGTGAAGAGTAAAATATTTGTCTCTCACATGTAGTGAGTAAGGGTAAGTATAAAGAAGCATAACATGGAGACACTCAAGCAAAGTACCAGTAAATTGCGCTTAAGTGCAATACTTGAGTAAATGTACTTCACATTGATGGCGCAGATTAAACAAACAAGATGTTAATGTGTTTATGACTGAGCTTTAGAGGTAGTGGGAGGCCGATTTTGTTTTACCTTTCAACAGAGCCAGGCTAGCTGTTTCCCCCTGTTCCCATTCTTTATGCTAAGCTAAGTTAGCTAAGGTTGGCTGTACCTTAATACTTAGCGTATCAACATGGAGAGTGGTATCTCAACTCAGTCATGACAAGAAAGCAAATAAGAGATTTTCCCAAAATGTTGAATGTAATGTTTAATATTTAAGCTGTATTGAAAAAAACAACCGTGAAGCACATAATAAATACAAATGTTGGATTAAAACATGGGATATGTGTGAGATTATGCCCTGTGAAAAATCACCTTTGCAGACACAAAGCTATTCATTTATTTTTGAATGCAGCACTTCTTTACATAAGTGAATATTTAATACCATTCCGATTTCCAGACATCAGAGAAAAGTCTGAAAGGGAATTTCTTGGGGCTGTTTTTCTTTAGATGTCTATATGCAGCGGCTTATCTCTATAGTTTGCAGAACGTTCAGCAGGAAGTGCTCTTTTTACATATCGGTGGGTGGCTTTCTCGGCTTCACTCAAAACAAAAGTTCAACATAACTGCTTCCAGGAACAGATCTCTGTTCACACAGGGAAATAACCCTAACCACCAAATGATCAACAGTGCAAATTACAAGCAAGCAGTTATAAGCCATAAGTACATTATGGGCATCTTGAAGGACATTTTCTGTGCCTTAAAAAAATGTTTTTTTCTGTCCATCTACCTGTGGCATTCTGTCCATTAATTTCATAGTACAAATATGTAATACAATTACACAACGTCCAGGTAATAATCAGATTGTTATACCAGTGGAAAGGATCTAAGAATAGCAAAAACGCCTCTGTGTTCCATCCATCCCACAATTTTGTTGATGATTATCAATAAAGCTAAGATAGCCTAACCCTCCACTCACTGAATTAGCTTTTAAATACAAGTTATCTCTCTCTCACGCAAACATACACACACATGCACGAACACACTGTCGCTGAACAAATATAAATGAAAGTCAAAGACACATCTGAGCTGAACAACTCTGTCATTTATTGATTGGACAGGATATCTTTTTGGCAGCATATCAGCTAACAGGTACTATTTAACCATTAATGTTCCGACATACATTGACTGGCAGTGATTCGAAGTCTAACTGAAGTTTCATGTCTTCTTCTTTCGAACAGCAGGAGCAGAGATGTGCTCCGTCAAACTGCGTGGAAACATCTTACATGTCCTTTTTGTAAGTCTATAATATGATTTAGAAAGACTCTTTTAAAGTAATCAATATGTTGTGTTACTGTAACAGAGCTTTTTTGCATCTGTTAGCCTCTTGTCTGGATTAGGGACTAGCTGGTGAACATAGTTTATCAGGTAGCAGGTAATGAGCGGCTATATTTTCTTTCTCAGTAAGTGGAAAACAAAACAGAGCTAAAAAGAATAGCGAATATTGGAGTTACACTTGTCAAGTGGCAAGAAACAACTTCAAATGAATGCAAACAAAATGAAGGAGGAATACTAATATCTCTATAGATCTGTGTCCTAATGTCAGTAGAAAAGGAATTTGGGCCGTTGGAAGAACAGTTGGCGGTCCAGGCAAAGTATTGAGGAGCTCTGACAGAGCTGGCCCAAGGGCAGCCTGTCAAAGTTGAGACTTAGAGTGCCGTTCACCGATACCTTAGAACAGGTACAGTGCAAAGCACCAAAGCCACCAACATCAGATGGAGCAGGTGGGAGGACATCCTGCAAGATCTTGGTCTAGAAATAGGCTCCAGTGGCTACTAATGGAGTGGGAGTTGTACACAGATGATTTAAAAAAAGGCCAAGACCAGGAGGCAACCTCAGGTTCTGAAGAGTGAAGCCAATGCAGAAGTGTCTTAAACTTGCATTCTTTCTACTGACCACCAGGGGCGACTCCTCTGGTTGTATAGAAGTCTATGAGAAAATGACTCTACTTCTCTCTTGATTTATTACCTCAGTAAACATTGTAAACATGAGTTTATGGTCTCAATCTCTAGTTTCAAGTCTTCTTCAATACAGCATGATGTTCATTTAGTAAATGATGGTCCATTTAGAGTCTAATAGACCATAAAGCGGAGTATGTTTTAAGGCGGAATACCTTGTGATTGAGAGGTCTCTACTCTACCAGAGCTGTGTACAGCGTCTCTACGTCACTCCTCTTCGTTAGTTGGTTGCAAAAAAGCCAAGATGGCAACGGCCAAAAAGCCAAACTTGAGGCTTTAAAACGGCTGCCCCCAAACCAATGGGTGACGTCACGTTGACTGCGTCCACTGCTTATATACAGCCTATGGCCAAGACGACAAAGTCTACTGGGGATATATCCTCAAAAGAAATGGCAAGGAAGAACACGGACAGCGTGGATACGTTCTAGGCACGGCCCAGACAGGAGAAGTGATGGCGGTCATGGAAGGCCTTTGAAAAATGCAAAATCAAGCATATCAGAATGATCGCCCATAGTTTTTTCTGTGCTTAAGCTTTGAAAGAAGACCTTGACATTCAGCTAAAAGATGGATGAAGGCACTCAGGGAAAGGCTGTAGCCCACAGCGACCTGTGAAGAAGGATTGGAGAATAAACACATATCTTGAGGTGGTGCGCTAGAGAGTGCTCACCACACAAGGAACCCACTGGCAGTTGACCAATACGTCCAAGAATGTAAAGTGGTACTAGTGGGAGCGAGAGGTTGTGGAGACTCACCAAAGGAGTCATAGCAGGAAATATTAAGATAAGCACAGGTGTTACCAATAACATTAACGATGGCTGTGTTCTATTAATGCATCTCAGAAAGACGAAAGAAAACAGTGTGACGGAGAGCCATCATGGACAATACCAGGACCCGGAAACTAAAGCAGCACCAGGAATTTAAGCCATCACTGTTTTTATCATTTATAAATCCTCATACAGTTTTCTGGGCGCTACTTGGGGCCGCATACGTTTGAAAGGTACCAGAGTTCACTTGACTGAGCAAATAAAACGTATCTTCTTTTTACTTCAATAATGATGCATTTTCCAACGTATTTGTATGTGATTTCTTCAGAAGGTCTCCTGGTGCTGATTGAAAGTAGGCAGGGAGAATGGAAAGTCACGGGTTGTCCTGAAGAGGATTCAGAAGCTAAAAGGATTCAGCACACATGATACATGAGTCTTATTACGTCCATCACTAGCATTTCTAACAACATATTCTTTGTATCTGTATAATCTAAAAAAGATTGGATACTGGTTAGTAGAAAATATGTGTCCTAAAATATAGTTTACTATAAATACAGGGCGACTGTGGCTAAGTGGATAGCAGGGCCGTCCTTCAATCAGAGGGTCGGTGGTTTGATCCCCGGCTCTGCTAGTCGCATGTTGATGTGTCCTTGAGCAAGACACTTAACCCCAAAATCGCTCCCGTAGCTGTGCCTACGGTGTAGAAATGTGATAGAATCAGAAGTGTAAGTCGCTTTGGATAAAAGCGTCTGCTAAATGACTGTAATGAGAGTCTTGGGTCTCGTACCAAGACACGGTTCTTGCGCGTGGATGTGGATTTGTGCCTTGCACATTCTGTTGTGACTCTGGCTGGTATGGAAGATAAATAGTTTCAAAGGCCGCTAAAGAATCCTCAGACAATGGTCCTTGTGCAAAGCATGAAAACTGGGCAGGTTACCACCACCTGGACAACTGCCAACAGTTCAAAAGGGCTGGTGGAAAACACATCTATCGATTGTATTTTAATCATGCTTAGTCTGAATTTAGATTTTACAGTAGGCTACTGAAGCTAGTAAGACATTTGGAATGTGAAATTTGGAATCTGGATGAGAAATGGAAGTGTTTTAGAGATTTTCCAGGATTTGGCGAATCTTCTTTACATTTTTTAGTTTTCCCTTTTTACTGTCTGTCTCTCCGGTTCCTAATGATGGCTATCAATTGTCTTGGTCCTGATTGGTTCACACAGTTGGGAACACAAATCCACATTTTCGGACGAGGTCATAGCACCACATCCCCCAGATATCAAATCAAAAACTTAACTAGCTTACAACTAGCATTAGCTCAAATAGCTAACTTTGCTTTTGGAGCAGCAGCTTGATGGTTCTATGGTAATACAAATGTCAACAGTTCTTATGCTAATTTATTGGTACGATATCCAGATTATTTAGTTATTAGTATTATTTGCATCACTAAGCCAGATGACTTTTTACTTTGATAGCCTGGAAGCTGATTTAGCAACATAAATTAGAATACAACTTTTCACCCAACAATGTACAATGTTTTATATAATATATATGTTGTTGATAATATGGTTTTGGTGTAACCAGATGAGTCACCACTGTATGGAAGAACGGAAGTTTCTCCTTGTCTTTCGGCTCCGTCAGTCCCTCACTCTACGCTAGACCATAAAACAGACCAGTATTTTATCAAATGTAGGCGGGAGATGAACACAAGCAGCAACCTGAACAACCCGACACATTTCCACTTCCTGTATGGAAAGGAAGTTAAGAAATGATGAAGAAAGCACTTCCTTTAGGTTGAAACGCATATTAGTCAGTATTCATCCAGTGAGAAGGAAAGACCTTTAAACCAAAAGTTACCCTGTGGAGTGTAGAGTGTAGAGTGTAGAGCTGTAGAGCTGTAGTCAGAGACAGGTTGGTGTGACCCCACTCATTTGGAAACAGGTCAGTATAACAGCTGCAGATATGATTGAGCTTTCCTTTAGGTTAAGAATCTACCTGTCGACTGAAACTGGATGGATGTTTGCTTTACAGTGGAAAAAAAGAAAGCTGCAGTGAAGACAGAGATAACTAACTGAATGAAGACGTGCAAGCCCGTCCTGAGGTCTGGTGACATGTGGACCTACAGTGTAGTACGGGGCCCTTCTGGTGTTTAATGATCCTGCATGCCTCTTCTTTTTTTTTTTCCAAAACCAGGAAGTGAGGTGAGAACGGAAGACAAAACAGCGCTGGGCCCCAGCAACGCCTCGCCAGACTGGCTGTCCCTGGCAACGCTGAGGCGGTCTGTGCCAGTTTTGGGCCACTTCTGTCCCAGGGCTTCTTTGAGCCCAGAAGAATGTCAGGGGGAGACTTGGAAACCTTCCCTCAGCTCAGGATGAATGGCTGTCCACCAAACACACTCCCCCGCTCACTCTCCCTCTCTCCCGTCCCCCTCCAAACCTCCCTCATCTACTCACCGAGGAGAAGCAGAAAACAGCGACAAGCCTCAGCTCGAGTGTTCACATCTTCTCCTCGTTCTCCAGAGTCATCATTACACCCCCGAGTGAGAGGGCTGTCACCATAACGTCATCCAATCACTTCATTCCATTGTAAATTAGCACCTTTGGTTATAACTGGGTCTTATTTTTGTTGTTTTGATCATCATTCCTATCGGCACTAATATCATTGTGCTAAAACAGCTTAATCGCTGAGTTCTGGAGATGAATCACTAAACAGAAGTCAGACGGAGCGAGAAACAACCACGCTAGATGCGTGGAAGGTGACTGGATGAACCATCTGTCACTCAAACTATTGCATAACAACAGTTGGTAGAGCGGAAAACATCTTTTCCATCGAGAAAAGCTTTCAGTGCTGTTCTTTGCTTTTCTTTTAATGAAGAAATACTTTGTAGTTCTGATAGAACTCATGCTATTGTAGCATCTACGCTAACCTCTTAAGGAGCCGCCATTGTTGTCCTCTTCCGATCCAGTTGCCAAGCAAAGGTAAAAAAAAAAACACAAGCATTCATGGTCAATTAACCCCCTCTAAAGTAAGCCAAACTTATTTGGAAGATTCTGAAAGGGACCATTATGATATGCAAGCCAAGGCTAATGTCCCTGAGCAGCCTCCTAAAGATTATGAAACCACATTGTCAATTACATTTTGAGGGAAACATATTTTCTCCAGGATTACGTTTGTTTTCGATGTTTCTCAAATACGTTTTTAATGAAAGTACGGAGAAGGCCGTATAGGGAGGAGGTTTTGGTGGATGGATGGCTTAAACAAACACGGGACTTTCACCCAGGAGTCCGTTGTCCGTGTCCCGTGTCAAACCAAAAGCCAACGTTGACTTAGTTTAGTTGCTTTTATATATTATTTTAACGTGCTTTACATATGTTGTGTACATCATTTAGCCTCCATTACTATGTAACAAACAATATTTTTCTTAACTCAACAAAGCTGTTTGTTTGTGAACACAGAAGTTTATTTTGAAAATAAAATGTATGCATGAAATGAGCGGAAATTGACCCGTGGAAAACTGATGCTTAAGTGGTTCGAAGAACGTCATAGTTTGAGGCGCGGAGCCACTGACCGAGCGTCGGTATTTGACGAGTTGGGAGTGAGAACATATTGAGATATTATACTGGAAGTGCTAACATGCATATTGCAAAATTTTAAAAAACACCTTCACCCAGCATACCCCTGTAACAAACGTTCTCATCTTTAAACCGGACCAAGTAGTTGTGTTGTGTTTTTGTTTATATTTTCCAGACACATGAGTCCATATAAAACAAACAAAAAACAAACAACAACATTGTTACATTGTTTCAATACGATAGCCACTGCGACCGTAATCAACGTTTCTCTAGGAACGTAATTAAGGATGCAGTTTAGTAGTATGCTAATTGCTAGGAGTCAGGCTTGGCCTGTAGATAAACTTAGCGAGCTAATCTGCTAGCATATTTACTGTCGGGCAATCACCAATGGCAGTGCTAATATTCTGGGTTTCCCAATGTTGTTCGGGTACATTTCAGTATTAATTTTCTTTTTTAGCTTTGTGTTTGAGCTGCCCTCTTTAGTTTTAGCTCTCTTATATGTCAGCCAATCACAGGGCTGACACATAGAGAGAGACAGACATTCACACTAACCACTGTACCCAACACAACTTGTAGTCAGTCAAGTTTTGGAAAACCACATTCTAGAATCCATTACATTCCAATTACTGTATTCTTTATCTCTGCATCACACTTTGGGATCAGTGCAGATGGAAAGTGCTCGTCCTGACCTGTGACCCCAGGGTCTTGTAATGAATGAGCTTTCCAAATGTCTGTACCAGCAAATACAACATACAGCCAAAGATCCAGGGAGGGAGGAAGGAATTTATGTCAAACACGGAAGGGCCGGTGTGATGATTAAAAAAAGTTACTTATTCAGACAGACACTCTGCAACATCGAGAACCTGCGAGGCGTTAGAGAATTACAAACAGTCTCACCGATTAACCGCCTTGTCCTCATACGTGTACGAGTAGGAGTGTGTGTGTGTGTATGTGTGTGTGTGTGTATGGGTGGGTGAAGAGTAACCTCCCATGGGCAGCACATGGCTCACCCATTAAACAAAACAGACATCCTCATGGAGAGATGGAAAATTGGAGAATGGAGACTGGAATAGTTTGTTGCAGGTCAGAGAAGGAGTTAGGTAATCTATTACAATGAAAGTCAACCCCTGCTTTCATTTTTTGTCATTTTGCCTGATGTAAGAAGTGTGCAACTCAAGCAAGTTTAAAGTTCCGTAGCATGCTGAAAATAGTTTTCCCTTTAATGAAGCAAAGCAGAAAAACCTAAGAATAGTCTTTGTGAAATGGCTGCTGGTAAAGGCAATACTTTGTGCTGAAGCATTGGAATAATGGTGTGATGATATCAGTCATCATTTAACTGATGAAAGGGTGGCGGACAGTGTGACCCGCTGCTGGGCACTGGGCGTGTGCAACCTTGTGATAATACTGTATTTTTCTCGGTGCTTGCATTAGCATTAGCATTTGATGCAACTTTATACATGATAACAAACCTTTTTGTGTAGAGCTTCTAAATTTATTCAAATATGCTTTACGAAATAAAAAGAGAAAAAAAGACAACAGATTGTTAAAGAAACCAAAACTTCCATTTCAACACATTTCAGACAGAAATCTTGTACTCAAAACTCATGTCACAACCCGGCTCAAAAGGCTGTAACAAAAGGGAGACAAGACGAGAGATCAAAGTAATCAAATAGACATTTATTTAAGAACAAAGAATTACTCAAGACAAATAAGCAGCTGTGTCATCCAGACAAGAGTCGGAGAGGAGAGGAGTGGCCGATCCTTGTTGAGCTGTGGATTTATATATGCATCACCCCATCAGGCTCAGGTGTGGCTCATTAGCTGCTGATCAGCATCCTGAAAGACAGAAGGCAGCACCCAGGACACAGACCCCTAGTGGGAGGGAGGGGTCGTCACACTTAAAATTCGTCTTTCTGTTGAGAGAAAAGTTTGTCAATTTGGGAAATATGCTTTTTGACTTTCTTGCTGAGAAGATTGACGAGTGGTATCGATCTTTTTAAAATGTCAAACTAAGAAAATCTAAAATAAAGATTTGGAGTGCAGGACTTTTACATGTAACAGAGTCATTTTACAGTCTTGTGTTGCTCTGATAGCATGTTAGCATGTTTGCTATCACGTGACTCGTTAGTCCCTCGGTAGTCACCTGAGTTGTTAGTCAAGATAACGTTAACTACGCTCTTATTCCGGAACCTAACTAAGCAGTTTTGTTGCCTGAACCTAACTTCCTTGTAAAAGACGCTATGTGTTTAAGAAGCGTATATTGACAAACCGTCCCTGACACCAGCTGATACTAGAGGGCTACCTGGCGTCATGGTTTAGAGCGTATGGCCACTAAAGCAGCTGTTGGGAGGGACAATGTGTTGGATCTGTTGCAGCATGTCAGCAGGGACAAATATATCATCATCGCCCTCATTATTGAAATAATAGCTTGTCTCTCTCTTTTCAGATAGCATTTTAATACATATACGATTCTTTTTTTTCCCTTTGTGTAGAAGTGAAAGTCATGTTTTGCACCTATATTGTAGCTTGTGTTTTGTGTTGTCTCTTGTGTATTAGTTGTCGAGTTTCATGTATTTCAGAGGCCTATCGAGGGTTAGAATTGCAAATGAGCTCAGGCTATAGATGCTGTGGTGTGTGGCATCGGTTAGCGCTACATACTTGTCCCGGTACAAATAAACATGTAATAAAATGCACTGGACCTTTTATTTTCCCTGTACCTGTATGGTTAAGTGAGAGTTCAGGCTAGTAACTGTATCCTCCTGTATCTCTCTGCTGTTTTAGTTTGACCACGTTAATGTGGAAAAAACACAGAGAGGAATACAGCAGCCATGAACAGCCTCACTTGAATCCCATCAACCCATTTTAGCCCGGATGAAGTCCAAAATGTGTGTGTGTGTGTGTGTGTATGTAGAGCAAACTTTCGATCCTTAATGGCAGTAAAAGCCTCACAGATGAAATCAGCGTATTGATGTAGAGTAAGCAGTGAATAAACATAACCTCACGAACCTACCAACCATTACTAAACCTGGCTGTAAGAGGGCATTGCTATATTACATAAATTATGTATCTTTCTCTGCTGATGTCAAGGACCCTTTTGTGATCATTAACTTGCAGATTTTAAGCGCCACCAGATTTCTATGACTGAAATAGATACAGTATGACTCAGGGAATTTCAAAATAAAGTCCTTCTGCTATAGATGGATTTCCAATCTAAAAAAAAATTTGCCCTGTGCCAAGTCTTGAACACAGACTGGCCAATCATAGCGTAGCATCAGCCAGCAGTGACCAGGCCATCCGGCTCTGCTCCACAGACTCTCATGTAATCGTGTCAGATTGTCTTTATTTTCAGGCTGGGTTGGTGGATGTGGAGCTCGTCCTGGTTAAACGTTGTTTAATAGTGACACTCGTTACCCGGAGAGGTTCGAAGGAGATGCAAGTTTCTAAAACATTACGTTTCAACGTAAAAAAAAACAACTAAAATGAAGCTAGTATGTTAGCACATTAACTAAAATGAGCACTGCTATGCTACGTATAGCTACTAAAGTTGTACTGAATATTTACAGTTCTAATGATTGTAACAGTGACTAAACACTTACCCCGGCTTTACAGGAACAGTGTTCCTTAATTTCATTGTCTTCTGTCTGGATCTCCAGGTGATGTGGTGGTTCAGTTTTACATGGTGATCTGTAGCTTTAGCTTCTATCTTTATCTTTTTAACCTGTTTTTACTGCTGAGTGAGTTTAACATCCTGGATATATCCTTCATATTGTAGACTCATCTGTCTGCTTCTCTCTAAAATAGCTTTCGTCAAAAATCATATAACGTTTATTCAGGGAGAGCAGTTAGTGACAGTGTGGGCTCCGTGTTAGCTTTGATAGCTTTAGGGAGTAGAAGCGGGGGGCGGGGCTTAGCAAAAGGGTGAATTAATGTTGTGCGCCCAGCAGGCAGGTAGAAAACTCATTGCTACAATGTCATGATAGCTTACATATAAACCGTTTTAGCAATAGGTAAAGATGGTAATTACTATTGACCTGCTGAATTGTTTTGATCAAAGATTTGTGGTCGCTGTGTTCGTGCGTTACCTTTTCCAGTAAGGGATGGTGTCGGCGTTTAAATACAAGAGCATTTGCAGGCCACTAGATGATAGATGTGTCAGAGAACTGGATAACGGACCACGAGATGGGGCCTTTTCAGTCCAAGGAGAATCGCTTGTCTGGCACAGAGGGAAACGTTTGGGGATCTGGCGACTGCGACTCTGAACTGATGTCAACTTCAGAAACATACGTGAAGTTAACACAACAACAGTTCAATGAGCCGTGCTGGTGCTGGTTCTGACAGAGCTGATGTGAGTAAAGTGAGCTTGTGTGATGGACCATAACTATGCCACACTGAGCCAGTTTAAGCCATAGCATAAATAAATATGGTTGTTACAAACTGATGATTCACATATTCTATCACGTATATGGTTTAATGACTTACGGAATTAAAATACACTGAAGAAAACTACTACTCATATCAGTGAATTCAGTCTCAACGTGGTTAATGTATTGATTAAAAAAACATTCCTGTGTTAGAACGAAGGCTAACAAGTGACTAATAAATGTAAAATCTAAAGATCTTGATGTGTCGTTCGCCTTTTGTGTCAATTATTCAGTTATCTATCAACCAGGTGGACTACACCATAAGCACATTGTCTGCTTTACACGTTTGAAATCCTAAAACACACCTTTTGTAACAAAGTAAACACACATCGTTCAACAGTAAGAGCCTGTGTGTGTTGTTCACTAAACACTGCTGTTAAATTACCCCACTTAATCATCAATCACCTGTACCCAGAATGCCCCTGTGAAATCACCTGTCACATATTATATCAGTTAGAAATCAGAGCTTGAACGCTGAAGTAGGATTTAGGGTTTGCTCTTTGGTCTTCTACTGTTATGAGTATATTAATATTGAGTATTAAACTCATTGCATTTGTTTTCTCAGTCTATATTTAGAGCTCGCTACAAATGACAATGATAACTGTTTTGCACTTAGCACATCCGTGTGCAGTTGACATGTGGAAAGAGCTATTGTATGTATTTGGGGTTTGTGTAAAGTTGTGATGCAAGAGGTGCAAGCATATTTTGTATTTTGTGAACATATTTTTGTGCATAAACAAATAGGGGCCTAGTTACAAAAATTGTGTTATAGCAATTGCAAATAAACGGTCATTATGGCCACTTATATAAACGAAAGAACCATTTTCTGAAAGTTTTTCCCTACCTTAGTATTGCTTATCATAATGTAAAGGTGCGTTCACACCAAACGCGGCGCGAATTATTCGCACGAGTAGATTACATACAAAGTCTGTGCACAGACGCGATGAGACTGGAGTGACGCGAAATTGCGATGGCGCGGCGCGTAACGCCACAAACGCGCGAGTTGAAATTTTTCAACTTCAGCGAAAAAATGGCGTGAAGCTGCGGCGCGGTAGCCTATCAGCGTTGAGATGCTCCCCCTGTCATCACTGACGTCCTGCCGTTGTTGAATCAGGAAACAAATCCTGTAGCTGTCTGTGTTCACCCAGAGCTCTACGGTACCTCATATCAATAGAGACCGGACCAAACTATGTGTACAAGTGTGTGTGTGTGTGTGTGTAAACCATATGGTACAAACAATGAATAGACGCTGCCGTGTTTACGTCTACATGACGGTATTGAGTGTTGGTGGAGCTGCTACAATGTTAGCTTAGCCTAGCACCGCTCCATCAAAGCTCCATTGAGAAAACAAGTATTTTAAAAGTTATTTGCTTGTCGTCTTGCGGAGAGAACTAACTAAACATGAATTCAGACTTTTTACAAATCGACATCATTACGTAGTTATTTCGGAGTCCCTTTTTGTCCGCTTATTGCCGTTAAATCACAGCCAAATCGGTTTATTTTGTGTTCATACAGCTGTAGTAAACAGCCGACGTGTGGCCAGACATGACGGTGTTTAGTTTCCCGGGATATCTGTGACTTCCACAACACGTACTAAGCAGAAATAGAGGTTATTTTTTCCATGGTTGATGGCGGACAGTTGAAAGGCTTCCAGGGCGCGTCCAGCGCGATTCACATGAATGAACACAAATAGTCCCAGGCGAGACCGGCGATGCGAATGACGCGATTAACATGTGTGTGTTTGGTGTGAACACGGCATAATCCTGGAATCTAGTTTATGAATTCTTAAATTTGGCTTAAAAAAATGTCTTTCTATTTAAAATAATGAATGAAATGATCAGAGTGAGACAACGTACCTGCACGTGTAACAATATCAGTTTATACTCCTTCAGCCTGGAGAAGCTGCAGACAGTGTAAGGAGCCAGGGAAGGCCTCATGAGCTCATGTGAGTGATCGCCGCCATCTAGTGGAAAACAAGTGCAGTACAAACCACAGATCCCATTTATTCCACTGAATAAGACGACTGGTGTCTTCAATACTACGGACAGATCAGAAATGGATCATGCTGAAGGATGAAACACAATATATTTCACACATTTCATACATCTTGGACTGTAAAGACCTAACACCAGTCTGTAGATTATCTCTGCAGTCACATTAACACGTCTGTAACGTCACGACCTGAGGAACTGATGTTCATCACAGCACGGCACACGTTGCACAGAGGAAACACCGAGGAAACCACAGTATTGCTGCAGGAATCAAACGTGTACAATCGGGTCGGAGAGCCATCTCTTTGCCTACAACAGCAGTCTTCAACAAACACCATATTGCCTTTCAATGCCGTCTCTTTTCATTCATGAAATGCATTCAATTATAGATATCATACCCACAAATGTGCACTGTTACAGCACAGAAGAATGGTTCTCAGTGCAATCACCACAATGCACTAGAATGGAGTGATGGTAACTCAGTGTTAATTGCTTTAGTGCAAATATTGTTACAGTACAGCGTAACCGAACGTTTCCCACTTCCTAGTGAGGTTCCTCTTTTTTGCTAGATGATGAATATTGCAGTCATGTCATGGAAATGAATTAATAAACGTGGACTCTACCGCCGAACATTAAAATGCATATGTGCCATAAAACAGCTCGTCTGTGACGCATGAGCTACAAAATGGTTTCTTCTCCGCGTAGGCACTGCACCGTACAACGCAGACGTGTCGTGCGCTCAAACATACGCCGGTAGAAAGAAAGAGCCAGCTCCTCCAGTGTGCATGTGCTTACATGTGGGGGGGGGGGGGGGGGGGGG
>NW_022280130.1:574296-576270 GCF_004355925.1 Anarrhichthys ocellatus
GCGCTCAGTGTCCGTACAGCCCCAGCAGGGGGCGGTGCCGTCTGTTACTGTACATCTCAAAGGCAGGGGGACTTTCACTCTGACTCCATCTCTGTTCTTTTCTAATGCTTATATCTTTTATATTGCACTACAGTCCGAGTCAGGAGGGTCGTCCAGAGGAGTGGGATCGCCGATCCGCTGCATTCAATTACAGATACTCTTCCTCTTTCACGTACAGGATCTCGTGGGCCGAGCTGGGAACCTGAGCGAGAGAGAGACAAGATATTTCATGTCAGTACCTCATGATACGTAACCATTTAACTCAGTAAAAAACTGAATCATTAAGGGTGCTTCAACACCTGTAGTCGGTTCCTTTGATCCGGACCAATGATACATTGATGCAGTTTAGTTTATTTTCCACAACGAAACAAGACTGACAGGGAACTTCTTGACGATGGTCACCCTACATCATCAGGACCCACGTGGAGAAATCAAAGTCTGGTGACTGACAGTTTACGCACTTTAATGCCTCTGAAATGTATATTTACGTTCTTTAATTAAGACGTGTTACCTCGCGGGATCGCTGTCACACACTTGGAACAAAGTACACAGAGCTGAATACAAGCACAACAACTTTACAAGGTTTTGACCTGTTTATCAGTTAAAGTACCCGCGCTGACGTGCTCATATACATGGTCTTGATTACACATCAATAAGATCCCTTGCTGAACAGATTTCATGATCAACGGATGCATCTATAAGTAGTGACATCATTGCTAAAATACCGTGTCTGCCGTGATAAAATCTTGTGGTTGGTTCGTTTGATTTTCACTCAACAAATCTTAACCAAACTAACCGGATCAAACCTGACCTGAGTTTGATAAAACCAAACCATACAGGTTAGGTGTGAAAGCACCCGTAGGCCCGGTTTGCTTCTTTCCTTTTAAGTGGACGGGCCTTTCACACAGGACACGGTTTGCACTGCTTTTGCCTCCCCCCTCTGGCTGTGAGAGGAGCTACACGGACTCTGTCGACGCGGCTTCTGACTGCAGGCCTGCGGACGAGCTCGCCAGTTCTAAGTACAGAAGGCTTAAGGTACATGGACTTATTGTACAAACTTGTGGGCTTGAATGTAACAGACTTTCATGTAAAACATCTGCACACAAAGTCAACATCTGTCACCGCGCCTGTGCTCAGCTTGTGTTGAGTTATTGTAATCATGCACCGTTTACGGTTAAGTCCGGCGCGAGTCTACCTGGTTGACTCCTCCCACCACCAGGAGGCGGTCTCTGATGACGATGGAGGAGGTGGAGCATCGGGGGAAGTTCATGGGGGCCAACCTCTCCCACTTCTTCCTCTGAGAGTGGAAGGCCTCCACCGTGTCCAGCGCCGAGGGCTCGTGACCTGCAACAAGACCCAAAGGTAGTCATCTATTTATTTCATCGGGATTTATTGTAAACAAAGAATGCAGCGCATGACTTCAGTCACGTGAACACTGATATGTAGGTTAATCTAACCTTTAAGATTGTTCTGGATGAATTAAACACCATGGATGCAGCGAGATTCAATCAATATTTGCATCAAACAGAAGGTCTGCTCTTACCGAGTCCTCCTGCTACAATCATCCGGCCGCGTAGGAAAGCGGCGGCAAAGTCGGCCCTCTTTGTTTTCATCGCCACCGTCTCCTCCGACTTCAACCAGGCGCCTGCAGAGGACGACACGACAGCTGACATGAGCGGATGTGTGTGTGTGTGTGAGCTGGTGTGTGTGCAGGCTTACGAAGTGGCTGAGGGTTATTGGGTCAGTGGCACTGTGGTCTCTGTTCTGGTCGGACAGGATGCCGCTGAGCTCTGTTTTCTGAGCGTGACCCGCGCAAACAGGTCACCCTTAAGCCAGCTGCAGCCATGTACAACACACTAACACACACACACACGCACACACACACACACAGACACACACACACACACACACACACACACACACACACACACACAC
>NW_022280130.1:576280-581118 GCF_004355925.1 Anarrhichthys ocellatus
ACACACACACACACACACACACACACACACACACACACACACACCAACACCTGGCAAGGACAAACAAAGGTTACAGCTAACACTGACAAACAGACAGAGAGGGGACAGGAGAATTGGAGTTAGGGTCACAATGTTACACCAGCCATCTACCAGCTACAGTTAATCTGACCCCAGGTCTACTTACTGGTCATAGCCAGACTGTTAGCGTAGAAGTGTGTTTGTTGTCGCACCAAATTAAAAATAGTGTATTATAAATCCCTGCAAAACTTGTACGTGGATTTTATTGGAACTTTTATTTTGAAAGGTACATTTTAAACTTCCAGTATGACATATCAACAAGTTCTCGCCCCCAACTCGTCGACTGTGAGGCTCTACTGGCCCCTCAGGTATCAAGGTCACTGACTTTTCAAAATAAACTTGTGTTCAAAGGAAACAACTCTGTTTTGGGTTAAAATTAGTAAAAAAAAATATTTACATAGTTAAGGAGGCTACGTTACGTATGCAATGTCATACATTAAAATAATAACTAAAAGTAACTAAAATAAGTCACCATTGATTATTTTCTTTCTTTGTCTCCTGGGAGAAGAGTTCCATCCAATATATCCACTCCGACCTCCTCCCTAAGCTGACGCCATCGCTCTGCACACGATGTCACCTGACTTCCTGCTTCCCTCCCGTAGAGCTTCATAGTTTGACACTTCGGGAGTGATAACAGGCTGGATACCTCCCACTTCTCCTACGCTTTCTTAAGTTGTGTTCATGTATTTCTATAGGAGTAAATATGTTGTATTGTAGAATTTATAGTTTACAAAAGGGAAATGTGAATGAAGTTTTGCACTTCTGCCAGCTTTATTTCCTCTTTTCCTTTGGACCTTTCATGGGAATGTGGGCATCTTCTTGTTGTTTTTTTGCTGTACAGTATATGTGATGTTCAGTGTTAGGTGAATCTATTGATATTTTTACATTTTGGAGCTTTGGTTTGATTTATTTGAAGGCATAAATCAGTGTGTCGAGGCATGTGGGAAGTGTGGTCCTTGTCCACTATATCAGAGGTCCCCAACCTTTTTTGCGCCACGGACCAGTTTCATGTCAGACAATATTTTCACGGACCGGCCTTCAAGGTGTGGCGGAAAAACACGACGAAATAAAATGATACGACCGGCATGAAAACAAATATAAAATGCATAAAAATTAAAACTCACCACAACGCTGAATCTGTGCAAAGAAGCTCTCCAAAGACATTTGTTTTTTACTCATTTTGTCTAGCTTGTGGGCTTAACTTTTGAGGTAACGTATCACGTGACCGAGACAAGCGTCTTGACATGTGTCAAGAGGCACAGGCGGATGTAATTGGGAGAGAATCCGGTCATTTTTCAAAATAAAACATCTTTCAGACTCTGATAATCAATGAAATGGAAATAATGCAAGTTATTTATTCTTTCTGTGCGGCCCAGTACCAAATGACCCACGGACTGGTGGAAATGAAATGTCAAAATACTTCAGGCATCAGATTGCTTTTATTTGCCCCAATATGTGAGAGAAAAGTACGGCACCCTGTGCTGTAGTGTGGGTGGCTTTGTTCGTGGCCATGGGTTGTGGTCCGAGCTGTGTGCTTTACTTTGAGTGGATGGTGGATTCACTCACCACAGCTTAAAGAATCTTTTTTTTTTATGAATTTATTAAAATTTTGTATTAGTTTGAATGGCAAAACAATGCAGTCAAACAAGTTGAACCTGGTTCATCTTTTGTAGTCTTAACAATTCAACATCATCACACTGATGTCCCGACCAATCAGTAGTGAGGCATACATGATCCCTCAACAGCTTCCCACCCTTAACGCTGCTGCTGCTAACACGGAGCGGCCACGGCTGGGAATCGAACCCGGGTGCACGCAGGTGAAGAGGTGAGCAGGAGCTTTTTCTTATCCACCACAGAAACAGCTATTGGCACCTTTAATCCCAAAGTATTGGAAACGGCATTACAAAAAATCAGTCAAGCTGCAGGTGGGGAAGACATTGCAATTTAATGTTGTCTCCCTAATTACCTGACACTTAAAACTGACAATGAAGACATTACGGAGCAGACATGACACTATCCTTCACATGAGGATGAAGCACTCCACATGGTAGAAAGGAAATGAAGACATAGCCTTTCTCTTTTCCCAGCAGGTTCTGCAGAAGTTTTCTTTTTCACTTTCAGGTTTTCTTGCTGCCAAGTCTTGTTTATCTGAAGGAAACCCTGACTGGAGAGAATCGTGACGGAGGGAGAAAGATAACTTCATTAGGGAGCGAGGGAGGGCGAGGGAATTAGAAAAAAGATAGAGACAATGTTTCTTCTGTTTCTTTTTCGGGATCTATTTCTTTCTCTTATCTTTTCTTCTGACTTATTTTTTTTCCAATTGTCTTTCTTCTATCTGCCCTCTCTTCTTCGTTCTCTCTCTCATTGCCTCCTTATTCTCTTCCTCTCTTTCCTTCTCGCTTTGTTATTTCTCCCTCTCTTTCTCATTTATTCTCGATCTTTCTCTTAAACAAGAGGCAGAGACAACAAGGTGGAGGGAAACAAATAGATGTGGAGAGAATGAAAGGGAGATAAGTAGCCAGATGGTGAACCTTCCTGCGTGGTGCTGCAGTGTGTAATGAAGAGCTGTGAACGGAATAGAGATCACAGCTGGCTGTCCACTCTGCTCTGTTCTCTCCCCACAGCAAAATCCTGCTGGCAGATATTTTGAGCTGGTATGTCATATAAATCTGAGATGTTCAATAAAATCCCAGCAGTTACTTTGTGGTGAAGAATGCCGTACTGATTGAAAAAAAACGACGTAAGAACTATGTAAGTACGTATCTATGATAGTACGTAACTAACATTAGCACGTAACTAACATTAGTACGTAACTAACGTTAGTACGTAAGGATGTAAGTACGAACGATGATAGTACGAATGATGATAGTACGTATCTATGATAGTAAGTAACTAACATTAGCACGTAACTAACATTAGTACGTAACTAACATTAGTGCGTAACTAACATTGGTATGTAACTAACTTTACCACGAACTAACATTAGTACGTAACGATGTAAGTACGAACGATGATGTAAGTATCTATGATAGTACGTAACTAACATTAGTACGTAACTAACTTTAGTGCGTAACTAACTTTAGCACGTGACTAATCTTAGTACATAACAATATTAGTACGTAACAACATTAGTACGTAACTGAATACTTGCTGTGTTCATTGAAAGAATAAAGGGTGGTGCATTAAAACATACATGGTGTCAAAAGTACGGTTTTGGCACTCGAGTAGAAACATTTGAAACGATACCCGTCTGGTCAAGAATTGTAAGTTAGCTTTTTAAACTGATGATTTACTAAATTGTGTTGCACAATTAAAACTTAAGTGATAAACATTTTTTAAATGTTAATTAAACTCTTCCAGGTGTACATCATTTCTAAATCATGTCAGATAAGAAATATTGACTATATACTCCATTTTACATAATGTTAAGTCTAAACTAAGCGAGTCATATCTAAATTAGCAAACAAGCTTCGTTAGTTGGTTTGGTGAGCTACGCAACTGTTCCACCAGGTAGGTAGGATTATTCAGTATCAAATGTTTAAGAACTGGTAACTGGAACTGATATAAAACAATCATATTCATTTCTACATACTGGATACACACTGTGATGGTGTCTATTTCTTTACATTCATCAATCAATGAAAAAAGAATGGATGCAGAAGGAAAGCTGCATCACTAGTAATTCTTCTTTTAAAACAGTGCTGACAGTGTTACTGGCTGGATTTTCCTCCATAAAATAAACTTGTGTCAACACATCACACTGCAGAGTTATGGTTCAGTCCTCTGAGAGCGAGATGCGACTGCAAGCTTTATTCCTATTTGCTTTGGAGGGATTACACAAGTCTTTGCGCCAAGATTTTCTTTGTCGGATGCAGGAAAAAACAGCAGCATGCATTATTCTACTCTGGAGGGAGACGGCAGAGGACAATAAAGAGATGGAGAGAGAGAGAGATAGAGAAAACACAGAGGGAGAATAAAGACAGAGAGGGAGAGTGACAATAGAATGAGGGAGATGAGGCGATTCTCTGAAGGCTGGGGCTTTGTAGTCTGTGTGGTGGTAATTTGGTCCACAGCTCTCCTCTGTAATCGTCCGCCGTGATTAAAACTCGAAGAGGACAGTGATTGCTTCTCTGTCTTTGATGGATTCTGTCTGCCTTGTCTGGTGTGAAATCTCAAGACGCTGCTGACCGCACAGATGATCCTTTCGGACAGAGTCTCACCATTATGTTGTGGCATTTTTCAATAATTACCCATTGGCTCACGGTCATGGCCAAAACAAGAGCACATTGGCTTCATTTCTGCTTGATTCCATCTGCTTTGAAGTCTTTCGGGTACTTTTTAAGCAGGACATGAATCAAATATAGACAACGTGGGAACATATTTGCGACTAGTTGGCCCCAGGAGGACGGCATCATTTGAGGTTTTTGTTACTGTTGGCTGAGTTCCACATGCTTCAGAGGAGCTTCTGATGTTTCTGTATTATTTACTGGATGCAGTAAAAGCAGTAGAATTCACAATTCTAATATTATTGGTCACAGAATAGCAACTTTAAAGGTTGGGTTACCCAAATCACCAAAAGAAAATAATGTTTTCCAGATCACGATTGAGCTCTCGTGCGTTCCCTCTATTCCCATACAGTATGTCTCCTTGCTGTCAGGAAGTCAAACTACAGAAAAAACAAGACAATAAATGTCTCTCCCTCATCCCAACAGTGATAGTGCTGTAGCTTTGGGCGATATGTTGACATTTTCCAACCCCCC
>NW_022280130.1:581218-590469 GCF_004355925.1 Anarrhichthys ocellatus
CCCCCCCCCCCCCCCCCCCCCCCCCCCCGATGTGTTTGAGCATCGTAAGACACACTTCATTCAAACTTGACAGAAAGAAAAGAAAACTCACTAAAACGGTCTTGGTTACAATTTCCACTATTTCCAACAATCACCAACTCTGGTTTGGTGCAAATAAACCTTAATTCACAGATTCAGAATTGAATACAAAAAACAACAATATACTCCAATCTCCCAGCCCTTTAGTAGTGGTTCTGAGCATTTGTATTTAAAGCTGAGTGACGTTCAGCGCTACAAACTCTAGAACTAATAGTTCGGTGTTACCCCCCGGAGTGAGGCTCATGCATGAAGATGTTAAGAGTCTCCTCTAGTAGCCACTGACACTCTGGCGTTGTTGAATAAAATATGGAGGAAAGAAATCTATGATAGTCCCTCATATATGTGTATAAATGAATGTGCATAAACCAAAGACAATAACGTCGCTGCCGTATTTCTGCCTAGATTACGTGCTTGTGAGTGTTGATGGAGAAGCTCCTCAGTTAGCATAGCCTAGTACTGGCTGATCTCAACTCCATTTATCGGTGAACTTCTTTCTGTGTGAGTAGAGTGAGGCTAAAATATGCTTAGAGTTTGGTGTAAATACAGCATCACAACTTTGTTTATACTCATAGAGAGGCTCCGTGTTGTGAGCCTCCACAGATGGCGCGCAAGCTGCGAGCAAGCACAAAGGCGTTTATGCTCAAGGCGCTGTTGGTTTCAATATTCTCTGAAAATGCCAGCGGGTGCACAAACAAAATGTATTGTTAGGAATCAAGGAGACAAACGAGTGTTGCCGGCAAAACGCCAAAAAGACACCTTCACAATGCTGAGGAGGAATCTACTGCAAAGCCATACCTCATATTCATGGGTTACTTTATTGCCTTCATACAGGCCCCGTAAAGAGGGAAGGCAAGTATTAAATGCATTAAAAAGAAACAAAAGTTGAATCACGAGGGCATCTCACGCAGGCTCGACTATGCCGAGTATAACTCACACAGAAGGGTTCTGAGTTTGTAGAACAGTTCCAGGGTTCCTGGAAAAGTGACTGTGGTGGAAACCGGGCAGTATCCAGCAATGCTGCACTTCATTTGTCCACGTTTTCAGATTCCCGTCTCTGAGATTACTACTACCTCTGCCGGAATATAAAAGAAGTGAATAGAATTTGTTTGTGGTTCGCACGGCATTGAAAGCTTTGTATTGTGGTGGAGGCAGACGGATACCTCAAAACGTTGGCATATGAATCCTCAACTGACATGATTTTATTTGTGTATATATATATATATATACAGTATATATATTTCATTTATTTTTCCTGAGGCCATTGTTTCCATTCTTTGTGTGAATTCTCTTCCAGAGCTCCGTTCTTTGTGTTTTCCGTCGTACTTGTTGCAGCTTGCCCACAATGCCAAATCATCATCTAACAGCCGTGTGTGTCTTAATACTCCCGATATGGAATGGAACAGTAATAGAATATCACTGTGTGACAGCAGATTGCATAGCCCTGTGTGTGTGTGTGTGTGTGGAGAGATATTGCTGCAGATGGATAATAAAGCAATCTGTTTCTGGATCTTGTAATTTAAAGCGCTCCTCGCCCCCCCAGCCCTCCCTCCGCAGCTCATCTCCCATCTCATCTCCACCTAAATTAGATTGGAGGAACGAGCCACGGCTGCCCCATATGTGTGCACGTGTGTGCGGATATGCATCAGCTTGTGTTGTGTCTGTCGAACGGCCTTTTTTTCCTCGCTCTTTCTCCCTCCATCTCTCACACACAAGGCAAACTTTCCCTCCCCATTATCATACGTTAACATTATCCCTCCCACGTTCTGCTTTATTTGGCCTCCGTTGGACCGATCCCGCTGTCGAAAATGACTTATCGATTCTCGCCCTCCCCTTCCTCCTTTCGGTCCCTCCTCAATTTGTTCACCTGTTACTCTGGGGGTGTCTCTGCTGAATGGAGCGATAAGTCATTTCACAGAGTGGAACGTTTCTCCTCGCACCGATGGTTGGTGTTAATGGCTGCTTTGTCTGACAGTAAAGTCAAAATGAAGATGGTGGCTGTCAGCGAAGGAGACGATGAGACTTTTGCTGCTACCAAAATATATCACAACATAATTACTGTTTTTTTGATTCACCTAGGAATGTAAAGGACAAGTTTTTGAATTATGATTATTCTTTTTTATGAATGTGAGATTGATTGATGTTGTATCTCACATCTGTGCGTTAAGTATGGAGCTGAAGTCAGGAGGTATTTAGCCTAGCTTAGCATAAAGACAGGAAACAGGGACAAACATCTTGCCTTGCTAGCTAGCTAGCTGAAAATCTGACTGCTTAAGAGGACTCCATCAATAAAAAGCAGTTCAGTAGGATCAGAGATATCATCTTCATTGTTGAAACCTGGCTCCTACAAGACCCACAATGCAACTCGACGAACGTGTACTATGCTAATAGCAGCTAATCCCCTATCCTCAAACAGGTGATGTCAGGCAGACTTTGTAAAACCTTTTTCACATATGCCGTAGTACTCCCAAAAACCTGTAAACAGACTTTGATATGTACAGTCGAGTTCCTGTTGAACACCCCACCACTGTAAGAGACAATTTGTGGTTTTATGGCTGCAACTTTTTCTTCATAATTTCTTGAACAACAACAGCCAGGCGCAGTGCGTAGTTTTATCCCCACAGAGAGGTTGTCAGGGTCGGCACTTTTGTGCTTCGACAGAGACCAAAACCAAAACCTGCTCCAACCAACTTCATGTGCTGCTTTACCAGTTGAAAAACATCACAAATTGTCATTTTTACCTGTATATGCACACTTTTTACAAGCAGGAAACATTGAGCAAATCAGACCGTTAAAGAGTTGCTGATAGGGATATTTTCTCCCAGCCTCCACTCTATATGCTAAACTAACCAAGATGATGTTTTGTTGTACACAAGCATAATGGCAATAAAGTTCAATTTGGACTGAAATCCATCGTTTTTTTCCCCATCTAAAAGAAAGGAAATATGAATATCTCTCTAGTGTAGAACTATTCTTTTAAAACCTTCTCTAGTTTATACAAACTACACCGTTCCAACAAGTCAAATAAACCGATGTTTTTGAGTTTGGGATACAGAGCTGCATATAAAGCAGTATTCAAAAGCCATCAACCCCTCTTGATATTTTGTCCTCATTCCAACTTTTCACTGCAGTCACATCCTGCTCAAGTGAAGTAAGTCAAGAAGCCGTGTGTTGCATCTGCAGTTCCAGCTGGATTGTTTGATGCTTATTTCTGTGCAATTAAATCTGACATATTTGGAATCCGCGTGTGCCGGAAATTCAGAGGATTCGAACAACGGTTTGTCACGTAGCGTGTGTTGTGTGTTTTAGTTCATGAAGTGTGGCTCAACAGGGGAGGAGTTTCAACCAAAATACGTAACTCAAATGACAATAAATGAAAGTCCAAATATGAAAACGTGTTTTGTACCTTGGCTGGTGTCAAAAATGTTGACGTTCTTGGTGAACTTAGAGGTCTGGTGTCCTCCTCCCTGCCGCAGTCCTCCGAGCAGACACAGCCTCCCGGTCGTGTCCCATATTACGCCCCCGTACGATCGTTTACAAGGCATGATGGGTAGCGTAGTCCAAGAGCGCGTCTCTGTGTCGTACACCTCGAAGGCCTTCACGGGTCGCTTACACTGCCGACCGGCTGAAAGATTGTATGAAAAGAAAACAAATTAGAATTCTATAGATGCTTCGAGGGTGCATATTGAAATTTGGAGAATACATTTCTGTTGTTTGACACATACAGTGAAGCTATTGGAGTAACCCCCCCCTCACTGCTGTGCTTGTACCTGCTACGTAGAGCTTGTTGCCCAGCAGATGCGTGTTGGCGTCGTAGCGAGGGGTCGGCATGGGAGGAAGTAGTGCCCACAAGTCCTTTCGAAGGTCATACTGCTGCAGGATGCCACGAGGGAGCAGGTCGGCACCCATTCCCCCTACAGCCAGAGCCCGGCCATCTACAAACACACACACACACACACACACACACACACACACACACACACACAGACACACACACACACACACACACAAACACACACAGGCAGAGCGACAATGTATCAGATTAGCAGGCCACAATTTTCATCTAATGCATTGATTTTATCATTGACTGTATACAAAGATGGACAAAGCGTCTCTGCCTCCTCCCACTGTTCACCTTGCGCTTATGACGTCATTTGAACAGGGGGTGGAGACAAGATATCAATGGCCCGCCCATAAACATGCCTGAGCCAACCACGAGCCGAGCAAAGTCACAGCATGTTAGCGTGAGAGCCACCTAGCTGGTACGTTAGCACCACGTTAGCTGTTTGGCTAGAAAGACACAACTACTACCCATATATCTTTATAAATACATTCATGATCAAATTGACACATGTACTGTTACCATAGACTGTATATAGAAAGTGGACATAGTCGTCAAGACGTCAGCCATTTGTTTGTGGACTGCGATTTGAAGCCTTGAGTTCGCCATTTTGGCCATCCTCACGCTATTTTCTTTTGCAACCAATTAACAGAAATGACAAGGTAGCCCCGCCCTAAAGCATACTCTGCTTTATGGTCTATTTGGCTCTAAATGGACCATAATTTACTAAATGAACATCATGCTGTATTTAAGAAGACTTGAAACTATAGATTGAGATCATAAACTCATGTTTACAATGTTTACTGAGGTAATAAATCAAGAGAGAAGTGGAGTCATTTTCTCTTAGACTTCTGTACAATCTGACTTCTTTTTGCAACCGGAGGAGTCGCCCCCTGATGGCCATTAGAAAGAATGCAAGTTTGAGGCACTTCAGCATTGGCTTCACTTTTCAGAATCGCAGGTTGCTGCCTGACGTGACCACTTCTCTCAGAGCAGCTGTCAATCATGATGTGCTTTTTATAGCATCAAATAATTACTTGAAACTTGAACACACATCAACGTGATAACAACTACCTAAAAGGACAGAAACCATCTTTGGGAACTACTTATTTGACGTGTACTTAGATTTTTTAGTTTGGCCCATCTCCCATCCGCTAACGTGGAGGGGGCGGAGCCAGCCACCAGGGGGGCGATCGAGATGTTTTGGCTTCACTGTCACGTCGTCTGTCTCTGTATACAGTCTGGCTGCTAAAATGAGTCAAACAACAACAACCTGCTCAACAATAACCAGCTTGCCAAAGACCAATCGCAGCAGATGGAGACACCTCGTTGGGACTTTATTTTATGTGCTAAAAATCTGCAAAGCTGCAGAGTTGGCTGAGAAGTTTGTGACGGAGCAAGAGACTGTGGCAGACACTGGGAGGACAGGGAGGACAGCAGCAGAACAATAAAACACGAGAGTCCATGTCTGGCACCTCGGCATGCCACCTCTACAGCAAGAATGGAAGTGGGTGAGAATGTCGACACGAGCGAAAATGCAGCATTGACGAGGGAAGAGGAAAAGAGCTGCAGGGAAACAGTCTGCAGTTTATTATGTTTCTCTTTATTCTTCTTTAGAAATGATACATATGTGCTTCCAAAAAGGGAGAAAAGTTTCTCAAACACGCTGTATTCATTTCGGGGAATAGAAAAGCTCATTACCTGGAGCTCATTATCTAATATCTGGAAAATAACGATTCTACAAATGTCAATATCCAATCGGTGACCGACTATGCGTTCAAAAATACCATATTTGTTTTAATTTGGCCCCATCGATCATTTTGGCAGACGATTTGTCTCGTTTTCGGCATCTGGGGAGGAAACTGCGAGCAGAGGTGCCGAGGATTGGAAGATTGGTCCGGAAGATGGAGGAGGCCGCCAATAAGTGTGTGTGTACACGGCATTTATCTGTGTTCCAGTAGACGCTGACGGATGCACCGCTGGACTGAGCTCAAACTCATCAAAGGCTCTCTGTTTGTGTCTACAGACTAGTGGAACTGAACCCGAAAATGTGAGGATAAATGCGGACGTCATGGCCCAAAAACTTGCTCCATTGACATCAAATGGGAAAATTGACTGTAGAAAAGACTTCTTGATTACGATTAAAGTCAACTAAAGGTTGTTTGAGGTGTTCAAACTTCCTGTTTGAGTTTTAACTACATAAAAGTTAATTAACACATACGTGCAACGAGTTCACAACTTGTAAACCCCGGAGTCACTCGTTGTCCTGCTCGTCATGATTTCGTTCCGTACCTTTCACGGTGATGGATAAACCCATCAAGGCCTCCCGCAGGGCGCTTCTCTTCCTCCACCTGCCTTCCTCCGTGTTGTACATCTCCACCACCTTCAGGGGCCTCTGGTCCTCCCCCAGCCCTCCCACCACCAGGATTTGCTTTCCCAGCACCGCCACGGCCGCACCGGCACGCGGGGTGGGCATGGGGGGCAGGCTCATCCAGCAGTCGCCCTGCAAACACGGAGACGAGCGGCTGCTTTCAGGCAAAAGCAGTTTTCAATGTGTTACAGGTTGAACTTCTCTTGGGTTTTATTCTTTATTTTTCTATTTGATGCACCACCCTCAGTGCTGGGATTTGCCTCATACACAGAGCTAGTTTAGTTACAATTTAAATCAATGTATTTGTGTCTTCAGGGGGGATTTAAGGTAACTTGAGTTTAAATAAATTATGGTCAATTTGCAGAGTGGAAATTGAAATGCAGCTACTGTACAGACAGTACTTTGCTGTTGATTTGCCAGGAAAATTATATTTATTATTTCTATATTTCATCTTTATTTCCCATTGTCTTTTAGTAATTCAGATTTTTTTTGGTGCCATCTTTATTACTATAAAAACAGACCTTTTTTAAATTGAAGTAATATTTTACAAAATAATTTACTTAATTAATAGCACTTTGTCATGTACTGTCTATTCCGAGCCAGGAGCCAGGAAAGAAAGTCAGATACAGTGTCCATGGTGCGTTCGTTTGGTACCTCGGGGGAGTAGAGCTCCAGGGCCGGGCAGGGCCTCCCAGTAGCGTCGCAGCCCCCCAGCATGTACATCTGCCCCCCCACCTCAGACAGAGTGTGGTAGACGCGGCCGCTGGGCAGTCGCGCCAGGCTCTGCCAGTGGAACTCGTGGGCTGAAGTTACCGCCATGCACTTGCCGCCCGTGGGGAGACTCAGGGAGGGGTGAAGGGGGTGGCCAGAGTCGGGGAAAGGGCGGACTGATCGGCGGGAGCCAAGAGGATGGAGGTGTAGGAGAGCTGGGAGACTGCAGTCGGGCCCCCTCCCCCCTGGGATGAGGAGGAGGTTCTTTATTGAGAAGGTGAAGCGGAGGTGAGCAGTAGGAGGGTCGGATCAGTTAAAGGCCGAGCTGAGCTCTCTTCTCCTGGGGAGGGTGCTCCGCCTCACGCAGGGCCCTGGAGGAGATACGGCAGAGTGGCAGATAAGGCAAAGTGGATTAAGCGGTGCAATATGCAGAGCATGAGACAGTGAACACATTTTTTAAGAGCTCCGGCACAGACCAGTGTGTGCAGAGTGGACATGTACTGTAGCCGACAGGATGCTGACAGTCAGTGACATCTAAAGCAAAGATGGGGAGGATTTAAAGTGTTTTACTAGGATTTAAAGTAGTACATTTACTTAAGTACAAAAGTATAGTTTTGAGGTACATTTCTAGCCTACAAATGTAATATGATATAGTACAATTACCTTAAACTTCTCAGGGCTCAGCCATAAGGATTGCCTGGGGCAAGTAAAATGCCACATTGGGTTAGTACATCAAGCGACTCCAGCAAGTTGTGAAAGAGAAAAATCACATTGATTTTCCTGAGGAGTGAGCCATCTCGCTTCCTGCTCACGTCTGTTGACAGCTGCATCCACTCAGTAGTGATCAGGCACTTTGCGAGAAAACGGCGGCGATAAAAGTTGTGAGCTGAGGCGCAAGCGAGCGTTTCACTTATCCTGGAAACATCCTGGAATCCTGGGTGGCGTTACAGGATGTGGGCCAAACTGCAGATATATTTACTTCAAGTAAAGATTAACCATGACAATTTACTTGGTCTTTGTTGTTGTTTGGTAACCGCCTAATAGATAAAACCATTTGTATAGGGGCTAGTAAAATAAGAAAAAAACATTAACGGTGATTAATCGGTCAAAGACCAAAGAAATCAGCTAAATATTCAGCCCTTATTTTGAAAATCTTTGAAATAACACCAATCTATCCAACTTTCACTCTTGTTTCCGACGTTGTCTCCCGGTAAACACGTCGCCTCTCATGAGATTTCTCCTTCAGCGAGACTCGGTTTGGACACAATGACAAACAATTTGAATCAAGCTGAAGGTGAAGGAAAAGGTTTTCTCCGTAGAGTGCTTCCCACAATGTTGTCAGACGCTTAGAATGACGATCTGAGCCTGTCGGTGGCAAAAACAAGCAGTTGTAGTGGACGTTCATTGGCGGTGAGGAGTCGCCCTGAGCGATTACGTCGCAGGCTGTTCGCGCTCAATACTGAACCAATATTATCGTCCCAATTAAGTCACTTAAGACACAAAACACATGAGAAAATAGTGAGCAGGTAATTTACCCTTTAAGCATGTGTCTCATTAGAACATTCAGCCTTGGAGCTACTGCGTCTTCTTCTTTAAAGAATAATGCTAATTGCTGGGTGAACATTCTGTAATGTGGGGGCGACCGTTGCTAAGTGGAGAGCAGGGTCGTCCTTCAATCAGAGGATCGACGGTGCGATCCCCGGCTCCAATAGTCGCATGTCGATGTGTCCTTGAGCAAGACACTTAACCCCTGAAATTGCTCCCGTAGTATCACTGACTAGAGGTTCCACTTTACCCACCTTCCCCTTGAACACTACATCCTCCTCTTCCCCGCTCCGCTCAGACGAGCAGCAGCTGCGGTCCAGCGGAACCGAGCTGACGCGGCGTCTCTCCTCTTCTAACTTTCCATCCTTGTTGTTGTGATGTCGGGCGCCCGTTGTTTTTGTCTTTTTGTTGTTGTTGTTTTTCCCCCGTGTCATCCCTCAGGAGCTTTCTGTTTCCTGTGCGTAACCCACTTCTCCCGCCTACGTACGCTTATCCGGCGAGCGGACGGGGGGAAGTCTGTCACCGACGTGGGAGGAAGCGTCCAGAATAAACCCACAATGCACTGCAAACCCAATTCTGACTGCTTCACCCTTGAACGCTTTGTGTTGAGGAGGTCACGAGGAGGGGGATTTAATTGAAAACATAAGTGCTGTTACAGGACCGAGCTTTGAACACAGCCTCTCAGCAGTTTATCCTTCAAGGCTCCAC
>NW_022280130.1:590869-650105 GCF_004355925.1 Anarrhichthys ocellatus
TCTCTCTGTCCATCTCCCTCCACTTTTTGCCGCCACACTTTATCTACCCGTCACACCTTTGATCGCCTCACAGACGGTGGAATAAAGGACGGAGGGTGAATATAAAGAGACGACCGCCCTTCAAAATAAAATCCTCCCCCCCCCTTTCATTGCAGGTTGCCATAGCAACAGTTAGGCTTTTCCCAAGAGGCGCAGCTTTTGTTATTTCTTTTTTCATCTCTTGTGCACATGATTGCTTATCGCTTGGTTTAGCTGTTAATAACAGGCTCATGAAAAAAGATGAAAAACAAATGGAGAGCGTTTTTTTCCCGCTCTCTCCGACGGGCTGACCGAGGCGGCCGCGCGCCCGCTAACGAGGCCGGCGCTCAGGGTGCATTAATTGCAATCTGTAACAGATTTGTTTTTTTTATTTTATTTTTTTAATTAACTGCTTGAGCAGCTTGAGATCAACAGCGAGCCCGCCAGCGTCATCCGAAGTCATTTACAATCAGCGTGCCTCCGACTTGAAACTTTTAATTAGGTGGCGCGGTGGCTCCCCCCCGGCGGACTCCCGCGCAGGGACCGCCTCTACACGTACAGCCGCGCAAAAGCTTCACTCGTTAAGCGAAGCCTAATGAAGTGCGTGTTAATTGGGTGCCATTATCATTGATTAGCGTCTTATCAGCCTTCCATCTGAGTTTTAAAGACAATCGTTTGTGGCTACACAGGTTGCATTGTGGGAGTCGGTCGCTCTGCTCCCGGACTTCAGACGCATCTATATGCAAAGAAGCATAGCTAACCTGAAGCCGAAGCACAAATCCAGCCGGTAATAACGTTTGATAGGACAAATTGGAATATTTGAGATGACTAAAGTGGATCCGGCCTCACAGTTAATCCCTTATTAATCCCACCTGGAGGGAAGAGACCCGGCGTGTGAGAGACTCTCAGTAATCACACAATACTCAGGATGTTGTGTTCAGATGTATCGTGAAATAACATTTCACAAATAAATGTTCTTTCGTTCATATTTAATTGAATTAGCTCTAATTGATAATTAAAAAGGTAAAACTGCTACAAACTGGCCTGACTGGATTGATTTCAGTCACCGTTCAGCAATGGGAGCCAATCAGAACCAATCTAGTTTTGTGATGCATTAGCTGGATTTTACACATCACAATCCGTTCACAGGTGTTGGGGAGTACTACTGCATAGGGATGCCCCCTGAAACCCGGTTCTAATAGGGAACCGGTTCTAAAGTAGTAAAACCAAATAATTGATAAGATCCGGAGTTTACGGTTCTGCTATCGGTACTTTAGAAGTTAGGGAGGGAGATCTGGGAGGAAAAAAGCAGCATCTCAAACCTCAAACCTGTCTCTGTGTCTTTGCACGAGGGGCGGAGTCGTGCTTTACTCTGAAACACACACACACACACACACACCGACTACGGCGTGAGACACACATCATGGCTACATTTTACTCCAGTAGATGCTGAGAACTCTCGTTGTGTCAAATGCTATAAAACCTTCACGAGTGAGGGAGGAAACAGCAGCAATCTCTGAAAACATCTGCCCAACAAGCAGAACATAAAGGAGCAGAACTCCTTTCATAAGGAGAACAGACCTTAAATTAAAGCTGATTGCTTAGCTAATTGTTTAGCTGCAGAAGTATTATAAAGATTTTTTTCCTTTTTGTATTGCTGCTCAAGAAAAACTATTTGTTTCCATAAAAGAAAAATAAAGCAATGTGGATTCTTTTATTTAAATATTGATTTTCTCTCATAATATCATCAAAAAGAACCGATCAAAGTATCGATCATAGCACTAGTATTGATAAAATCTTAACGATACACGAATATTACTGCATATGTAATACTCAAATGAGCCTCGCAGTTGTGTGCCTCCGTTTACAGCCCTGTCTGTCCTAAATTACATCACTCCATCATTTCATCCTATTAGACATATTAGTAATTCTTCAGTTTTGTGGATGTTTGTGCCAAAATTTGAAGAAATTCCTTCAAGACCAGACAGACGCAAATCCTAAAAAGCACAATGCCTCGGGCCACGGCTGAAATAGTTCTCTAGAGCGTTTTGTTTCGTGGCTCCTTACAGTGTGAGGTCTGATAAACTGCCTCAAGTTATGTCGCTAGTAACAGTGAGACACGTCAGGTAATAATGTCAACAGTCAGGTGGTAGCCAATCAGCTGATGAAGGAGCATCTACTTGTGAAGCATGAATGAATTGATGGATGATCTGAATGCTAAGTATTAAGAGATGTGGCTTCGGGCGCCTTTGATTACGGCTCAGAACACGAGTGCATCACTTCTCTGTTTCTGTGGAAGTAGACTGAGAGGACACATTTCCATCAAGACGGCAGCTTGTTGGGTTTTTTCCGCTCTGTGTCGGAAAATCACACCACCCATTAGCGAACGTACACACATCTAGGTCGTTACCACAGCAACCAATGCAGATAGTTGTGCATGAAAACCCCAAAATCTGACGTGATCACGCGCAGCGCCGAGATGGAAAGGCAGTTTTACACAGGGATCGGAGAAACACCGTGTGCTCGTGGTGTAAACACAGTGCGATGTCGATGACCTCGAGCTGTGAGGAAGCACAGTCCCTGGTAAACAAGTCACGGTAATAAGAAGGAGCTGTTGATGTCGGCAAATATACAACACAGCCTGTGTGGAGGGTGTTTGAAAGGCTCCTAACACCAGGAGGAAAAACAGGATATTCTTTTTGCAATCTGTCTGTTATGAGACCTCGACTTTATAAAAGAGTAGATACAAAATATTTAACGTAGAGAAAGAGGAAAAACTCAAAACAGAGCCCAAAAGAGGCATTTGGAGATTTTGGACAGGTCTGTCTACTGCCAACTGCACTTTTGTTTGCGATAAGTGTTGGATGCTAGAGCCGGGTCCGTTTCCGGTTCCATCGGTCCGGTGTATGAGCTAAACCGGTTTGATTTTATGCAACCACGACACGGTATGGCAAATTAAAAAGAAGCCTTCATCAGCAACCTGCTGAAAAAAGTTAAGACGGTTAGCCTTGAAGTTAGCGACAACTTCAGCCCGGGCTAACTTAAGGTGGGCTGACTTTTAAGATGGACTAGCTAATCTCGTTTAAGTGACATTTTAGTGATGCCGGGTCAAGTGCGACACCCAGTCGTTAAGATACGGTACACCGGTTTTCACACTGGCCCAGCCTTATACTAAAAGTGCACTGCTTCTGTGCTCGATCTGTTTGTTTCATCTTGTTTTAACGAAACAATCTGCAAAAAACTGTACTCATGGTCATCATGGTGTTCAACGATACACCGAGGTTTGATATGATGAAGAGGACCATCGTCACCCCGGCTGCTGCTTTGACCACCACATTCTTAGCTATGAATAAAGTAGCACTCTTTACTTAACCTGCTGTTGAATTTTTCAAAAACAACCTTTTTTTCTCTGGAGTCCCCTTTAATCCTCCTTTCAAGTCTGTCTCACAGGTTGGGCTGTGATTTGGGAAAAGGCTCCGAGCTATTCCTTAGTGCGGCGACCTATTTTCATTATTTAGAGGTGCGCTTCATTCTGCTCACACACTGACCCTCTCTGTACTCCTCTGTGGACGCAGACAGTTCACCGAGGGATCGTTTATTGACTTGTGTTTAATTAGTCTGCAGTATTCCAATAACGCATCCGTGCTGCAGTCTGGAGCTGACCTCAGTGCGCCGCCCAAGTTGCCGAAATGTGTTGAGTGTGTGGGTGTGTGCACTTATCTGGATGTGTGTGTGTGTGCTGAAGAAGGTACCTGAGCTTTATCAGACAGTTTCCACACTGGCCTGGTTTTAACAATGCTGACGTTACACACACCCCCCCCCCTGCTCCTACAGCAGCCCCACCTCCCTGAGTCTGATACCATCAGTGCTGTTCCTGTCTTGGCTGATCTGGCTAGGTTCAGCTGAGGCCAGCTACTACTATAGATACAGATCCATTGAACTTTAGGAGGGAGACAAAAGAGTCTTCGCTATGAGAAACGATGGACGCATTATTAAAGAGAAGACACAGCAGTTCTAGTTCGTCACTGCAGGCTTCTGGGTAAATTATCAGAGACATTTTAATATGTTTTGTTAGTTTCCTCTGTTCACTGCAGCAGCTGAGGTTTAAGAGATGCATGTAGACGCCTATACAGACACTGCTCAAATGTAAGAGTCCTTCTGACCAGTAACCTCTCCGATAGAACACGTATCATTAGTAATTTTAAATATCACTGAGAAAATGATGGTGATGAATTGTCAAGAATTAAGGCTTCAAAGTAGAAATGTTTCACTTTGATCCCTGACGTAGCCTGTGGGGGAACAGACAACATCCATTTCATTACTTTTCACTGTTTCCACAACTCTGTTCTCTGTTTCTGCTCCCTCTCACGAGGTCAAACATCACGGGAGCGCCATCGTCTTTCTGTCAACGTTTGTTTATGTCTGAATGAAGCCGTGAGGAACAAACAGCAACAGATGCTCGTGTTTGAATTACATAAAGCCATCACTTTTGGCAGCTTGATAAAGCTGGCAACGATGCCAGCCTGGTCTCCTAAAGGAAATGGTCCCAAGCAACAAAACTGCATTGTCGATTACGCTTCGAGGGAAATGTGTTTTTTCCGGGATTACGTTTGTTTTTGACGTTAAACAAATACGTTTGTTATCATAGTCCTAAACTCAGGACTTTCACCCAGGAGGCCGCTGTTCCTGTCCTGTGTGAAACCAAAGGCAAAAGTGCCATGTTGTACTTGTTCTAATTTAAAGATCCAGTGTGTAGGATTTAGGGGGATCTATTGGCAGAAATGGATGATAATGGTCATAACTATGTTTTCATTATGGTATAAACACCTGAAGCTAAGAATTGTATTTTTCGTTAGCTTAGTCCTTCATATCTACATAGGGAATGGGTCCTCTTCACGGATTAACAGAAAGACAGATTGGCAGTGAGAGCTACCATGGATGAACAGACATTGAAGTGGTGAAAGTAAAAAACCTAAACTTTATCGAAGGAAAATGCAAATACTGCCTCCACAGTTTCAGTGACAGGTGAAGCCTGGTAAGTGAGCAGAAACACTTCAGCAAAGTTGAGTGCTAGAGATGGAGCCAAAGTAGAGGAGTACTTGTAGAAGATGGAGGAGAGGATTCACAGGACAGCAGACCTCATTTTCTCTGCTCTGCTTCAGACCAACGCAGTGCTGTACCTGACACTTACACGGCCTCTTGGCTGTAACACCTCGCGGCTTGAGAGCTCCTCTGGCCGACAGACATCGTGCCGTCGGTCGGCTCCAGGATCAGATTGAGCTCCGGGTTACCTGTCCGCCCGGCTCCGACCAATTTAGTGGCCCAGACAGAATTAGGAGAATGTTCTGCCTTGACGGAGCGCAACACAAAGCTAAAATCTGAGGGTTTGCGGGGCCTCGAAAGAGTCGCTCAACCGAAAAGACAGTCCTCCGAGTCCGAGCTGTGGAGTCGGCATCCCTCAGCCTCCTGGGAGCAAACGGAGCCACCAACTGCCCTCTCTGCTAATCTTATCTCCACCGTGGACACAGACAGTAAACACAGCGTGCGCTATCTGTAATAAATCACCTCCAGCCGACAGAGACTCTGTGGTAAGGAGGGACAATGCAGCATGATAATGTTGCAGGAAAACGACCCGCTGCTGTCATTGGAGCTTCTTTTAGCTCTGCTGCCGGCCGGCTCGCCATGAATGCTGCCATTTACATATTTTACACCAGATTGAAATGGCTAAACGCTCCAGCCCAGCTGTTCCCGCGTCTGTATTGGTGCTGATGAAGTGAATTAGCAGGCTAAATCTGGCAGCGCGGGGTCCGGGGTCCAGTAATGAGAGAGCCGATTCTAAATAAGTTGTGGCTGATTGTTGGCTGACGCCGTCGTGGAGCAGTTGGCTTTTCTCTTATCTGCATTTAAAAGGCAAACAAAACTCGATGTGTTGGCTGCGGCCGTCCTTGCCTGCGGATCCGTGTCTCTGTGTGTCTTTTTATTTGCGCGCGCATGTGTCTCTGTTCGGGTGACAGATGCTGTAAAAGTGGGCACACTTGTCACCGTAGCGACTCAAGTGTGCTGTCGAGCTGAAGAGGAGAGAATAGAGTGCTGAAGGCACGGTGTCCTTTATAAGGACAACCTGGAAGTTGCCATTGTGCTGGTTCCCTCAACAAAAGGACAATGGGATTTCTCATTTGGATTTTGGATTACAGCAGAAAACTAGAAAATTTCTAAAGAAATTTTGACAGTGTGGCTTCTACTGCCCGAAGAAATCGCAATATATACACACGCCAATGTTACCGGTAGTGTCATTCAGGTTCAATTGAGATAGCGCTACTCTCTTTTCTGCATTTCAGATTAATACTCTTGGATTGAATCTTGTATTTGTGGGGCTTTTATTTCGAAAGGGTGGGACTGGGTGGGTGAGAGAGGGGGAGAGGAGACAGAATCATAATGCTTGACACTAAAATGAGAGGCGTCATCACAAGCATTCGAGTTAGAATTCATTCTGTGGGGCTTTTAATTTGAAATGGGGGGGGGGGGGGGGGGGGGGGGGGGGAGAGGGGAAAAGTCCTCTAAAAATATCTAAGACCTGAATGACTATGATAGAGAGAGACACAGAGAGGGAGAGAGAGACAGACAGAAAAATAGACAGAGAGGAGAGTGAGACAGAGTGAGGGAGAGAGACAGGCAGACAGACAGTGAGAGGGGAAAAGTCCTCTAAAAATATCTAAGACCTGAATGACTGAATGACTGTATGAGAGTGAGCGAGAGCGAGACTGATCTCTCTGGCAATCTTTCTCATTTGGTGATTGTCCTATGTTTTATCATTTACAGCTTACATGACTATTGTCCTGCTCTGCCATGTCTTTCCTCGTCTCTCCCTCTTGTGTCGCGGTGTGTGTAAATGTCACTCGAATCAGGAAACTTATCAGAATACCCATATTTGATTGGCTGAGCTGCATCACGTATATCTCTAAATCATGTGTGTGCGCTTTTATTTAAAAATGGGGGGGGGGCAGTCTCCAAGACCTGAATGACTGTATGAGAGAGAGACACAGAGAGAGAGAGAGAGAGAGAGAGAGACAGACAGAGAGAGAGAGGGAGAGGAGTGTATGTGTGTGTGTCTCAGTGCCTCTGTGTGTTTATCAACATCACTAATGAGCTCATATAAACACCTGTGTGCTTGGGTGCATGTTGGTGATTGGAGCACCTGTGTGTTAGAGGCTAATTAAGAGAGAGTGAACAGTGATTTCCAACAAAACTACCTGTCAAACATATGCCCTTCATACCAAAACCATGAGACTAATCAATAAAATATGGATACCGTGAGAGAGATAAGACTCTGGCAAACGCGGAGATGTGTTTTTTATGTTTGTGGTCTTAAAAATGTGAGCTTGAGCGCAATATACAAAATTGGTACCGTCTGTTTTCTTTGAGAAATGAGTGGTCAGATTTAACATGGAGTCTAATGGAGCAGTTGGTTGGAGTTCATGTCGCTCTGTGGCTCTTTGAGCCAAATGTGTAAGTCCGTTGGATTCCACAGACATCTGTGTGCGACAGCACAACATTTCCAAGCTTTTTGGCCAAAAATGGTGTATAAAGAGTAAAAATTGTGGGAGCTAGAGCAATTTATTTGGAAAAATCACAGAATATTTTCCTGCTCCGCTCCACTCTGACGGTTATGCTCTCACTCTAGCTCTTAACGAGCCGTGCAATACACACCCATTATAAAATCTGAAACAGACCCAAAATTTTCCTGAAACTTAATCTGTGACTTCATGAAAACTGTGCTAGCTATCAAAATGTCCATTTGGCTCAATAAAGTGCAGCGTTTTGTCTACGTTTTAAACTTTGAATCATGTTTCTACGTTAATGTGGGCCCAAAGTTAAGTGTTTTTTTTAGCTCTCTTCACGCCGCAACCCCATTCAAGTGAATGGAGAACTTTTGCTCAGTTTTTGGGGATTTTCGGGAATTTTCGGGAAAACCGCTTTGGCGAATCTCTCCGAAAAATAGATAGCACACTATTCCCGATCAGGCCGCACATTTTGATGTATTTTTCATGCCGCTGTTGGCAATGCTGTGTGAGGAGAGGCGCGCCAAACTTTTGGATAAAGCTGATGATGATTATTATTATTAAGCCCGATGGATAATATACAGTGTGCTTTGGCACAGGCAGTTTTACTGCCTTGTGCCACAAAGCCACACTGAATAAGCTCAATGCCAAACAAACATTGATGATACTTGTACTGTCTGTTCAGCAAGATAATCCTCACCAATGAACACCCCTCTTATGATGAAACGAACTACACCACGGTCACATGACTTCACGTCATCACCACTGAGGTGAAGGCCGAATGATGTTCTAGGGATGATGTTTAGTTGTCTCATTTAGACACCTGCAGGGTTGCCACTCTTCTCTGGAGATCCTTTTCCAGGATCCGTATGAAGGACAGGGATCACGCCAAGTCAAGTCTGATTTAGAAGACGTGCGGTCTATGGCTACACTTTATCTACGACATCATACGTATCTTACACACTTAGAAATGATAACAAACCGGTCATATAGTAATATATAATAAGAAAAACTACCACAGTTACCTGCCAGCAGTGGCTAATATTTACATTGAAGGATATTGTAACTTACATTGTTCAGCGTTTCGGCCACTTAAATACATTTGTATTAAATATATTTCCCGCCCCAATCTCATTGGCTTTAGGTCATCGCCGGTCAGAACAATTCTCACATGACAGGATTTGGACTCGCAGACAGGTCGAGATATTTACCATGCTACATATCTTTGGAAATTCACACATGGCGATCGCCGCTCACTGGAGCGAGTGCTAATTTTATTTCTGATCTGAGGCTTTGTCCAAAAACTTTCGGCGAGTAGAAAACTGGGGCTAAAACGTTGTAGTGTAAACCCAGCATAAGGCTGAAGATACTTTGTATGGTACTACTGGCTGAGGGCCTTGTGGTGATCAGAGTTTAACCACCTTCTGAAACACAACATACAGGACAAACACACACTATAGTGGCTGCACTTTTGCATGGTGCTGCTGCGCCAGGAGCCAAGGAGATAAAGACGGAAATAGAAAGAGGAAAAAGCAAACATTGGAGTGGAAAACAAAATGGGGCTCGTATGCATGGACACCAACCGCCTGCACCGAGGAACATGCTCGGTTATATAAGGACAATGTATATTCAGCTTCCACTGTACTGTGTTGTGTCCCTGAAGCACAGAACCCCCCCCCCACACACACACACACACACTCGTATATTCAGAGCATAGTGGTTCTGACTGCTGTGTAGGAGTCAAATTAAGAGTGAGCTGATCCAGCGTGGCAGCGCCGCGAAGGCTCGAGTGGAGAAAAGAGCAATGGAGGAGGAAGGGTGAGGAAAAGGAGAGACGGGAGGACGGGCGGAGGAGTGAGCCAAGTTAATGGATGGAGGATATTACACGGAGGGGGAATAATGAGAGGGAGGGACAGCTTAATGAGGGACGGGGTGGGGGTGATAAAGGCTGCGTACTCAGTTAACAGGGCTATATGGAGCACCGGCTCTATTACAGTGGGGAGTCGGGGACATCATAATCCCTGTGGCCTTATAAGTAATTACTGTGTGATAGAGAAAGAGAACGGTGAGGCCTATCTGCTGTCAGCAGAATTGGAATGAACTCCCTAACGGTTATTTCACTGCACCGGGCTTTTATGTGCGCGCATGTGTGTCTGTGTGTGTGTGTGTGTGCGTTACCCTTTTAAGATTTGAACGGTTGACTTTCAGAGTGAGAGCGTTTGTGCAAAGGGAGGGCTTTTTTTTTCTGCATCACTTCTATAAGAGAGTTAGGTCGGGGGGGCGTAGGAGGTGGGTTTTATGGGTAAAGGCATCTGTAGAAAAAGCACAAAGAGTGTGTTTACCTCCTCTGAGAGTGGATCATAAGACGGCAGGAGGCCCGGACAGTGTGTTCTGCAGGCGGGCTTTTATCTACCCGCTCTGCGGATACACAGTAACCAGGCTGCTGCAGTGTACACACACTCACACTGTTGAGTTAAGCAAAAAGAGGATAAAACACCAGCATCACGTGTTCCTGTAGATGGCTGTGTTCCTGTAGCTAACGCTTCAGCGTGCCATGTGTCGGGTAAAAGCAGAGCAGGAGCGCTGTGCTGGTAAATTCATTTGTTTCTGTGTTAGTTGTTAGCTGATCTTACCAGGATTATTTTCAGACTGCTGAGCAACCCGGAATTCATAAGTGAATTGTTTAAGCTGCACACAGTCTCCGGCCATTTGCCTCTAGCTCTCTGTTACTGTATAAACAGGAAAAGTAGTCCCTGCTTCAACAAATATACTACATTATATTTGTATTAGTGCTGGGCAAGTTAACGCGTTAATTTCACGTTAACGCATTCATTAATTAACGCCGACAATTATCTTATCGCGCCTTAACGCATTATTTTTATTTATTATTATTATTGTAATAGACTGTCTCATGTTTATCGTTTTGTATTGGAGATGATATGTCCCTTCAGGGTTGCTGTAGAGATAAGGCGACTTCCGCTTCTGGTCGGGGGGGGGTTAGAAATAAACAGAGAAGCCTGGGCTGAACGAGAAGTCTGGTCTGCTGACTCCGCTTATTACCGTCTTATAAATGCCCCTCATACACAAATCCAGGATGCTCGGTCACATTGGTGGCAGCGGTGTTTCTTATGCACCGACTACGGACTGCTACGACTAGTTTATGCTTCGGCGACTGTGAGTGTGCACTTTCTTAGCTTAGCTTAGCTGTCTCAGTTTAGCTAGCAGGCTAACTCCGCGGCACTTCAGAGAGAAAAGCGCCGCTGGTTCAAGTACAGCATGTAGGTTAGAGATGAAGACCCGTTGAAGCCCAGCTCAGGGCTGTTCGGCAGACGGTCGGCCAGCAGGGGACCATGTGGACCTGCCTGCTCCGTTTCCAGAGTTTCCTCGGCTGGGTGAGACAGTCTGTTACATTATTTTGAAAGTGTGTGCACTGGCAGCGGTGGAGGAAGTCTTCGGCAGACTACGTTGATGCAGTGTGTGGGAAAAGTATAGATAAACTAAAGCAAGACAAGCTAACAAATGCTACAGAGAAGTGGAGACAAACTGCAGCCGATTAGTATTGTGGAAGATGTCGGTCTGAGGAGCGTTCTCAAGGTGCGTTCGCGTCGCGTTTGGTGTGAACGCAGCTTTAGGATCGCAACGAATGACAGCACGTATGAGCCTCCCTCAAGACGCACTGTCACAAGAAGAATACACGAGTTGTATTAAAGGAGAGGACTACAAAAGTGACGGCGTTACAACGTGCAGCAGCTGTTGCTCTCACTGGAGGCTACTGGACATCGCTGGGTCACCATCATCACCTCGGTTACAGCATTATTATTATTGATGAACAGTAGAGCTGCATTCACATGCTCTGACTGTCATGAAGACAAACATTTAGCTGAAACGTGCTGAAACATTTTATTCCTGTTGCACAGCAGTGGAACGTTTCACATACGGTCAGCACACTGAGCACAGATAGTGAAGAGATAGAACTGCTGCTGTGTAAAGGGAATACTGCTGCTAACAACAACCTGATGTGTTTACAAACCAAATGTTATTTCCCTTTTGTTCATATAGCAGTACTTTTAGAATAAAAGTGCACAATACACTACTTTTGAATTCATTATTGAAATTTGCCATAACAATGCGATTAATCGCGATTAAATATTTTAATCGTTGCCCAGCACTGATTTGTATACATTCAAACTGCCTCCCTTGTTCAGGTTCATGTACTAAATGTCCTCATACATCATTAAAGAATATTGACTCTTTTGGTTCTCGGGGTCACGATGTGATTGAGGTGCTATTCTCAGATCTTCTCCGCCATAAAGGCGGTGTGGTGAATTATGGTATGGAAGCAGAGTAAAGGTTGTGTTAGATTATTGGAGTTCTTGCATTTGAAAAGTCATGTATTCATGCTAAACTTTCACAAGTAAAACACTTGTTACGTAAAAGTTTTCTGTATCTCTCAATTCTCAGTAGCATCAAAAACAAGTTCCAAGTTATACAGAACATAAAAAATACAATTGCCTATTTATTTCTAAGAAACTTGGCAATTTCAAAAGTTACTTGTACACAAAATAACACGTTAAAACTGCTGTCACTATGTTCACGACACCGTGTCCTAGCCGTCCGCCAGCGATGAGCCGTTTAGAGCTGAACCTCTGTCGCGTCGCCATGGACGAGGAACGGCTGATTGGTGAAGTTGAAATGAGTTATCTATACCATACCTCCTCATTTCAGTACAGAAACCTACATAAGGTGGCAGCTGGCTGGAGGGAGGTTCCTACTTGCTTTTACCTGTACTGTGTGTCATTACTAGTACACATAACAACATTTAACGTGACAAACGTCAGACGACAACAGCCCGTCATTTGAGTGGATTAGAATGTCTTTGTTTTTTACAACTCTAATATATATTTGAATTTAGAATATTCAATGAAAGCAACGCAGTGTGTAGCATTGCTGTCCGTCAGTAGCAAGATCTAGATAACCCTCTATAGAATCATATCAGCATCTTAGCAGATAAGAATAATGATCCTTTCATAAATGATCATTCTTACGCAGCTTAACCGTCACAGTGTGAAATAAAGTTTTACTGACGATCGTTACTGACCGATAATCAGAAAACATATGCGGTCTGGAGATCGGCATTAATGCTTTCTAGTCGCCAATCTCTGATAACGTTACATCGCGAACAACAAATCTTGAAGGAGGAGGAGCTAGTTTGCTTTACACTACGATGCGTTCAGGCTCTGTTCAATAACGGTCTCATGATGTGTTCAAATGTAATCTGGTAAAATGTAGTTTTTGGAGAGCAACTTGAATGTAGGCTTATAGTGCAACGCAAGCTGTGTCCGACTTCATGCCTCATACCAATAATAAGTGCACACTTTTCACCAATGTAAGCAGCTGACTGTGCTCAGCAAGTATAGAATAAACCAATGCAAGTTACTGCTGTGTACCCAGAAGAAGGGATATAAAGTCTGCACCGGCAGCCGTCAATCAAACGGTGACTCTGGAGCACTGCTGCCAATTGAAAATTTGAAAAATGTCACTCAGCTTGTCAGAGAGAGATGGCCCGTCATCCCAGCAGCACTGGCTGACAGACATAATACGTTATATCACTTTTTAACTTCCTCCTAACTTTGACAGGGAAGGAGCTCCATCCTGTCTGTCTCGTGAGAAAAAGGAGCAGGCGGAGGCCGTCATCCCACCGCATCCATTTAACGTGACAGGCGCACGCTGTGCACGGCCATCCACTGGTATGGTGTTTATGTGGAAGGAAGTAATCAATTCTCGTTGAACCAAGGAAAAGGAAGTAAGTAAAAATGAGGAGGGGGAGGGGGAGAGGCTCTTCAGCTGAAGGAAAATCAATGACACTACTGTACCTGCAGGTCGGAGTCCCAGGCGTGAAACCCTTGGTGATTTCTCAGCGCTGCGATTCAGTCACCTGTGAAGATGGTGACACTATAAACTCCACACCACAGAACGTTACATCACACACTTAACTCACTATCACACACACTGCGATACAATGTTCCATTTCAACAACAAAACCCAAAGTTTGCTTCATGCAGAGTGAGCCAGACTGTTTTAAATGCTGCATTGTTTGTCAGCAACGGTCACACGGTAGCTTAGGAGGCAAGTCGGCCTTCTGTGCTCTGATTAATTAGGCATGGAGTAGTCCTCATGTTGTCTTAGTGAAAGCTCAGCTCCTGGCATTTGCTCCTTGTGTTCTTCACCGCTGCTTTGGAGGAAGGCAATAACAGGAGTGACACGTGTTAACTTGCTTTAAATAAGTGCTGCGGATCCAATTCATGCCGATGTGAAGTGTGGTTCATGCGGATTTCAACAAAGTAACCGATAAATATTCAAAGAATCTTTGAAGTGTTACACTTGTGAATGTAATTCAGTGTAATGGGTGGTAGAATGAGCGCTTAATTGGGTTGTTTTGTTGACACATTTTCTTCAAGTATCATTTATTTATCTTTACTGCATGTATAAGTAGCCCCTCCCCCCATGGAGTTTCTGAAGGGGACCACTCAATTACAAAAGTCTTCCTTCAATTGTTATGCAGTTAAGTTGAGTTTCCAACTTTGGGGCGAAGTGTGACGGCAGAGGAGAGTGACAGTCTCAGAGGAGGACAAAGAAATGTCACTCTTCCTTCTGTACGATCCGGCGCTGCAGCCAGACTGAAGACAGACAAGTGTGGTGCATATTGAGTAAGTGACCTTTCAGATAAGGTCTGGGTGGTCTTTGTCATTGTCATGAGGCCCTCAACAATAGATCCATCATCATCAATCATCATTTCATGGGCTGGGGAAGGAGTCGAAAAACCTTTTGAGCGATGAAAAATGATGTAAACAATCCAATAATATTCAAACGGGGACTTCAACTCGAGTTGTCACATTATGGGGGATATGCGAAGCTAAAGATAATTCAGTCGAATGCAACAAAAATCATCGCTGACTGAAGGTTATATCCAGTGTTTGACTGAGAACGCCGAGATTTGTGGTGCCGTTGAATTTAATGGTCTACTGAGAGGTGTTTCTAATATTTTGTCCACCCCTGAACTAAGAATCTGAATTGTGTGTTTTGTATATGTATATAGATGACTAGAACAATGAAAAAAGGATACCTTTTAGAATGTTTGATGGTTTACACTGACTGCAGAGTGGTTGAAACGGACGTGACAAAATAATAGTCTGGAGCCTTTTTACAGCAGCTAATGAAGCAAAACGACAAAAAACGATCGGCCAAGATGACAAATGATGTAAACGATCCAATAATATTCAAAGGGGGAATTCAACTCAAGTTGTCAATGTATGAGGTATAGGCAAATCTAACAAACAATGCAATATAATGCAACAAAAATCTTCACTAATTAAAAATCATACTATTTAGTGTTTTATGATTAAAAACGCTGACATTTGTGGTGCAGTTGAATTAAATGCTCTACTGAGAGGTGTTTCTAGTATTTTGTCCGCCCTTTAACTAAGAATAGACTAAATACTAGAGACACCTTTCTAATACAGTAACAACAGAACAACAGAACCTTCTGGAATGCAGGATTTCTTTTTTTTTGCTGGCCTGTTGAATTAGACTGTACTAGTTATAGCTAGGTGTACGTACCTAATATACTGACAACTGAGTGCATATTGCATGATGCATCAGCTTTAGCACTTTACTTTGTCATTGCCTCTATGTTATCCCCACCTGTGTGTTGCATGTGCTGCATGTTGTTTATCTGAGTATTTCTAATGGAGGCTTGTAAGCGGCTATAACTAACAGCTTCACACAAAAACAGTTACAGGAGCAACATTTGAATTATACCCCCCACTGAAGTGCCTCATGGAGGCTCAACATCAGTGTGGTGTTAGCTAATGTAGGCTATACAAGAATAATTTACCGTTAATTAAAACCACAGCTTGCAGTAACCTAAAATGTCACCTTCTTCTAGAATAGTTTTTTTAATTAGCCTGCAGTAACCTTATTGCACCGCTAGCTTAACTGTGCGTTTGTCTCACCGGGTTGCCGAAGTTCACAGTCGAAGAAAACGGCAACTTTCTCGAAACTTCCTGGGCACTGTGTAGCCAAATGTAACGAGTAACGAAATACTGCGAGTATAACTACGAGCATTTACTTTTCGACTGAGCCTAGGAGTCGCGTTAAAGCGCGCGAGTGGCTCGCCTCTCGGGAACACCGACTACCTTTCCATTAATTCCCCCCTCACCCCCCTCCTCCCTCCTCCTCGAGCTACTCACCTTTCCCCCGTTTGCATCGCCCCTCTCTCGGTGCGCGGCGCTTCTCCGTTCCCCTCCGCTCCTCTCTCTGAGAAGCGACACGGAGAGAGGGGATGGGTCGGATTCCAGGCGGAGGAAGATGGGAGGCGAGGCGAGCCGCGCCACTAACAGCTCCCGCCGCACCGGGAGCGCACAGCGGAGGAGCGGGCTGCAACACGACAGAGCTCCGCTTTCCGAGCCTGATATATCGCCATTATCTGGGTCAGGGATGAAGTATTCATCTCGAGCTTTCATCGCACGAGTAAAAAAATCATCCCTGCGATGGTACAATCCGGAGAGAGAGAGAGCGGGAGAGAGAGCCTGAGTGCTGGGGTAACCTATATTTGGTTAAGGGGAGCACCGCTGACACTTATTTCATGCATCAAATGAAACAGTGGGAGTTTACTGGTCTCCCTGTTGATTTGATGTTACAGTATACATATATTATTGATGAGACTGCTATAAATAATGAGTTGGGAATGTTTGGGATGAAGCTTTATGCTGGTGACAAAGCAGCAAGCTCTCTATTTTCATATCATGTTTGGACTTAAACTGTAGCTCAACACGCTGCTTTCCAGTCTGCACATTCATTTCCTGCCCTAGGCCCCACATTGGCCCACACTGATACATAGACAGGATTGATATTCTCATTATAATATTTTAGCATTACTATATATATTATATATTGTACCTGCCACCACGATTGGGCCTTATTGACCTTATGCGGCCCTAATGTAACAGGAAGACACACTGTAATCAAGCACTTTGTGTTGGCTGCTATGTGTTTTTATAATATGTGATCTTGACTATTGTCAGTGTACCCTTCTTATTTTCTCAGAAAAAAAGATAAAAGTTCAGTGATCTTGAGCAGTGAAGCAGTAACTGTTGTTTCCGCGGCCGCTGACTCTTGTTCACACAGTTCGATGCGGTTGAGCTTCCTTTACACCACATGTTTAAAGCTGCTACAGGTAACGTTCATTGTGCGTGGATTTTGGCGATCCCTGTGTACAAAATCAGAATCAGAAACCGTTTATTATAGCATAGAAGAAACTGTTCATGTGGCGTGAGGTCTTGGTCCTGATGGACCGCAGCCTCCTGTCAGATGGAAGGGGCTCGAACAGTTTATGTCCAGGGTGAGAGGGGTTGGCTACAATCTTTCTTGCTCGCTTCAGCTAAAGCGGTAGTGTGTTTTCCGAGCGCCAGACTCCCTTTAGGAAACCTCTCATTTTACTGCAGCAGAGGTCTGACAGCCTTCCCCCTCTCAGTCCTGGTTCCAGTTCTCCCCCGTGCTCCTCCCTTGCCCTCCTGCGTTCCCAGCAATACGGCATGGGTCTCCAGCATTGTGGTGCCAAAATGTATATATATAAAGTAATATACTGTATATATGGTGCATGATACACAGTCTGGCTAGGAGCCCGCCCTCTGCCTTTGTTAAGGCAGTAATGGCGACTACCATCATTCACTTCCTCACTGGCAGTCCAGCTTTTGTGTTCCTGTCATTGCTTCTAGAAAATCAAGCCCCACTTATTTTCTCAGCCATCAGGTCATTTTATTATTTCTTTTTTTCACCTCCCGTCTGCGCCTCCACCTCCTCTGAACCCCCTGCTAGCCAGACAGAGGGGACTGTGGCCCAGATATCCTGCTCTGAAGATGAGTACCAACTCGCTGTCAGCACTGCTGCTCTGCCCTCCTGGGACCTAGCCTGATTACAGCGCCATCATTCTCTCTCTCTTTAAGCTCCGGACACACACACACACACACGTGCGCGGCTGTCCGTGCACATGTGTGTTTTTTTTTTTTACAGCTCATCGTATATGCCTTTTCAACTGCGTTATTATTATTTGTCCACGCGCGTCGATATCTGCGTGGTCTCCTGTCGACTGCATTTTGGAGGCTCTCTGAAGTCTCAGAGACTTGAGATGACGGCGGAGATATTGTTTGCCTATGACAGCTGGCCGGTCGCATAATTGGCTTGTCGACATGTCACTCTCTATCTGTGATCTCTCCATTGGAGCAGAACACTGGTCCGCCGCCACATCTATAATTCAGCTGAAACTCAAACTGTCGACAGCCAGCAGTTTTCACTTGGCAAAACTTACAGCTCATAGCGCTTGACACAGGTATGTGTAAGGTATTGTGTGGGGTTTGATTCATGCCAGGTTAACAGCGGCTCTAATTGGGTCAAGGGGTGTATTTTTTCTAGTCTGTGCAAACCAATTGTTAAACCTCACTCAGAGGAAATGATCTGTTGGTCAACTTCACTGATGATGAGAACCAAACTGATCCATCTGTCCCTGGCAGATCACTGCTGTCACTTCATCAAACACTACGCTGTGACAGTTTGCTCCAGAAGAACTGTCTACGTCAGCATTTCCAACACTTCTTCAGTCAAATACGGCAGCATGGTCAGCGCTACGCTTTAAAACTATGACACCCCCCCTCCTCTGCAAGGCCTTAACTCCTGAACCCTCAGAGTCTTGAGTCGCCTCACCTACATGGTGGAGTGTGAGAGGCAGCAAGGGCTCGAAATGGGATGAATACGAATGGGACGGCACTTTGTGGCGACATATCACGCTGCCTTGACAAGCCCAAATCATGTTATGTATTGGATTGTTGGTTTTTATTTTTCATTTTGTTACTGCCTTGATGTGAACGTCTTCCAGGCTCTTGTCTAATGCTGTGTTTTTTGCGTGGCGCAATTCAATGCAAAGACGGCAATTTGCGTCCGGTGGTTCCTTCCATTCAACTCCTGTTTTGCATGTGCTGACTTTGTTGAATCAGAAATGGGGCACCCAGAGCTTTACCTCATATTAACACATATGAATGTATGTGTATGAACCAGAACATTGCTGTATTTATGCCAAGCTGACTCTATTTTGAGTGTTGATGGAGCAGGTGCAATGTTAGCAAAGCCCAGCACGAATCAATCCGAACTCCATTCAGAAAACAAGCATTTTAAAAGTTGTTTGTTTGTCATCTTTTGGCCACGCCCAACAAAGCATGAATTCAGACTTTTTACAAATCTGCATTGTTAAGTTGTTCTTTCGCCATCCTTCTTTTTTTCATTAATAACACATCATACAAATGTAAGTTCCATGCGTTGAACGCTACAAACATTTACTCGTTAACTACTCAAACTTATATTAATATTTAATATTATCACACAGACGTTAACAACTTATAGTATTTAGGATAAAATACACCCTTGTCTAGTCTAGAAAACGGTAGAAACGTTATATCTTTATATCCAGCATACATATGCCTATTTTTATTATTTTTTACCCCAGCTATAACCCCATAATTTATTATATTTATAATTGTAAAATACTGACCTAACAGTGCAATAATGTTGTGCAATAATTAAACTTTGCTTTACTCTGGCATTAATAATGCATGTATATATTCTTTACTTTTAAACTAATATTATTTTTTATTTATGCTCGATGCCGTTTTTCAGCATTACAGTTTACACTGTTTACACCATTGTTTTCATTTATTTATTTCTATTTTATTCTTCTCTATTTATATCTATATATGTGTAAAAGAAATGCCACCAAAGCTGCTTCGGAGTTTCATTTCTTTGTCCATAGGCTTAGGTTGCCGCTTCCGGAGATGCTGATAGGAAACCATGGCAACACAAATTTTGACAGTTTCTGTTTTCATTCGGACGGAGGGAGGTTCGTCCTGAAGCTTCTTTATACCCTACACCTTAAAGAAGGGTGCTTCATTTAGCCGTGAGTGTGACAACAAACAGAGTTCTCTCCGTCACAGGGTGGGAGCGTGTAGGGGGCCGCACTGGAATTCGGGCCTTCGTCACTGGATGAAACCTGTTCCGACACTGCAGCTGGTTGTCTTTGGCTGAACGCTTCAGTCGTTGCACAGAGTGACGGCAGATGTTGGGAACGGGAAGAGAAATGTAGCTCGTTCCGTGAATGCTTAATAGCATCTATTTTATTATGATCAACTATGTGATTGAGTTGCATTTTCAAAGATGTGCATTCAGAGTACTACTCACCCATTTCACCATGTAGGGAAGAGACAGCAGAGAGCTTTCATACAGGCTCAGTGTTATCAGGACACACAGCCCACCGTCTTGTATGAATAATACAATCCGATCACATCAGTGATGAGAATGAATTAATAGGGTTTTAGTGGAATTATGTGAAAGGTAGATAACTGTGTGAAGGATATGTGTAAAACAGCTATGATACAGCCTTATTAATATTATTGTGATTCATTTCAGCTGAACTGTCCCGGTTCCCCTGAGCGGATTGAAGGGCATTCAGATCACCTGCTGCGCAGGATGTGAGGACCGGCTCCTAATTGAGGATTGAGAGCAGCTTGGGGCATTCGGCCAGTCAAGGTGAGACGACGCCTTTTCTTTGGGGCGTAAGAGAGGTGCAGAACCGCACTGAACACATTCTGATCCTGATTGCGAAACCTTGAGTAAATATAAACACTCAGTTACCTGCATCGGGGCAGACATCATACATGCAACAGGCTGTATTTTTGGTTTATTTCTTATTGAAACCCCCTTTTATACACATTTCCTTATTGGAGAGGCATTTGTTTATAATTGAATAGACATTTTTGTTGTGGAGAAGGCGTGCGTGTGAACGCAGCAGTGTGCTCTTGTGGAATACCTGAAACATAATGAGTGTTGTTGCTGTTCTAGCAGCAGCAGATTAATGCCCCTGATTTTTGGAATAAGATGTAAATTATATATTTGCAGATATAATGTCAAGGAGTCCACATACTTTTGGCCGTGTAGTGAAACTTGTAGTACAGAGTGAAGGTCCAGCAGCATCAAGTACATCAAATTAAGAAAGATAAAGAAAATGTGTTTGGTTGCAGATCTAATATGAAGTTGTAAATTGATGAAAGACGTTGCAGTCATATTTCATGCCTCAGATGGGACTTCTGTGAGAACCAGGATGAGGCAGGAGGGCGGCAACCAGCTTCCACTGTCTGCATTTTAAACACCTCTAATAGTATATTCACTTCAGACATTTAATACAGACGCATACACTATATAATGTGTCTGTGCGTGCAACATTAAAGCGCTAATAGAAGTTCGACGGCGCCTAGCACGATAACCAGCATGCCACGCGCGAGCTCTAGACAATACGTATTCTGCAAAGTGAAGGGTCCGAGTCAGCGGGGGGGGGGGAGTCTCTCCCCCGTGCATGGAGCAGAGTGAGCCCCAGGCAGAGCTTCACTTCTGGGCCCGTCTCGCTAACCGCCTGCCTTCATCCCACTTTGATCACGGAGGCGCGTTGAGGAAATTCAGAGGAGCTCGACTTCAATCATCCAGCGGAGCTCCGTCTGTGAAGAGACTCGGCGTAGTGTGGCGCCGTGTGCTGGGAGACTTTTGTATGGTAATTTGTTATGGAGGTGGTGGGGGGTGGGGGGCTTTTCAAAGGAGCTCTTTGAAGTTTGCCGGTAGTGCACACGGATGCATGGCGAGATTAGAATACGCAGGAGTAATTGTTCTGTCCCAAGCAGAGATGAAACGCTGAATAAAATTCCTCAAGTTGTGACCTTCAAGTTTCGAGTCAAACTGCTTTTGTTCCAATCTGACTCGAGAAAGTAATTTGACAATCGAGACTGCTCTGCCGTTCCCTGTGAGTGACGGGAAATGGCAGGCTGGGGTCTGACGTCCTCCGTTACACAGCAGCAGCAGAATGACACAACAAACTGTAAGTTCAGAAGGTTTACACTTTAGCTTCTGGAGAGTGTTATGATGGGATAACGGGAATCATTGGGTCCAAACTGGGTCCATTGGTTCCTTCTTAAGACATTAAATGAGACGGTCCCCGAGAAAAACTACAGCATTGGATGTTGTTCAAATGTAGTCAAAGCTTGTATGTACGAAATTCAGAGCATTGCTGTAGTAGCAGTTCAGACCGACTGCGTGGTCGCAAAAAACGAGCGCCCACCTTTCGGTTTCCAGTTCAGCACTGTTTGCACTGTTAGCGCAGTTAGCACCGTCAGCTTCTAGCCGCTGGCTCAGCCGTTGTCATATTGAGAGCCTATGGAGGACAATTTCAAATTTAGCACCTGAACAGCCTTTATTAACATTCACTTGACTTGGACCTCATATGGCCGTTTGAATTTGTGATCTCACAGGTGTTTAAAGGGTGTTTAATGTCCGTCAGTGTGGATTTTAAATCCAGTATTTCCAAAGCATACAGCTCATACAGAGAAAAAGAGAGTAGTGGGGCCTGGACATGCTGGATTCTTCCAATGATGGCTTCTCGGATGGTTCTGTTTGATAAACCATCTGGCGCGTCAGGTTACCGTGCTACAAATCATCAAACAAACCAAAAACCCAACCTCTGTGGAAGAGGTAATAACGCTTGCATTTCTGCCCTAAGTCCTACGCTCAGATGTAACCGAGCAATGTAAGGAGAGCCAAGGACACGTCAAGCTGTGGCCGAACCATGCCAATGCTATTGTTGCATATAGTCATGTGTACTCTTAGAACGCTGGAAAAAAACTGTGCTCCTGTTGAGTCGTCCAACCACACCCGAAGGAAAAGAAAACCCAAAAGCTGTTACTAACGGCAACACTCGAAGGTGGAGTGAAACTCCTGCGGCCATGGAGAGGATCCAAACAGATAATTGTTGAAGCGAGGATAAGTGTGTGTGTTGCGATGCATTTGTTCAATGTTAAACTTTAAAACTTGATTACTTTCCCACCTCTGCAAACAGCTGCATCAAGTATGGAATGAAAGTTGTGTTGTCGGTTTAAGAAAGTTTAGGAATCTAATTACCACGTCTCCATGCCTCACAATGTGAACTCGCTCACTTTATACTGCAGGTTTACTGCTAAGATAGCCTGGAGCTGTAAACATGATGACCTTTCCCTGGTCGGTGTTCAATGTGTGCACGTCTTTGCTAAACATAAAACCCGTGTTTTCAGACTGTTGGTACGTAAAAGTTCAGATTCCTGCACTCGTGGGAAGAGGTTGGCAGTGCTTCAGATATGTCCAAAAGTTGTATTTTGCCAGAGAAAAAGAAAAGAATGAAAGTGAAGCAAAACTCTTCTTCATGAGAAATCATTGCACTATAGATGTAGCACACGTGTGGCTACAAGGACAACTTCTCTTTCACAGGACACCACTGTCCATTTGTGCTAGAGACCAAGCCTCATGTCACCTATCGCCTAACAGGTGTAACCCATGCAGCTGATCTCAGCGGGTTTGTTTCGTGAGTGTCAATCAGTGGCAAACCCCGTCAAGCTTGCATAGAAATAATCATGGCTACCTTAAAACGACAAACACTCCTCGTGAAGCAGCCTAATCAGCCCCGGAGGCCCCGGTGAGTACCCTCCACACTGACACAGCTTGAAGTAGTGGAGCATGTGATGTTGTGTGCTGATTCCACCGAAGGATTATTTTGTAAAAAAAATTTCGTCCACTTCGAATTGTTGATATCCGGTAAGATCTTTTGTCTGCCCTCAAGAGGTGATGAGTAAGGACTGAAGAGCAAAATAGAAAGCAAACGGCTAAACATCAGTGTTTTGAGAGGTGGACTCAATATGCATGTATTTCCTATTAGACTAAATATCTTAAAGGGCCAGTGTTTAGGTTGTGGGGTTTATATTTGTTAATATAATATACATAACTACATTTTCATATGTAGTATAATCACCTGAAAATACTTTCAATTGTTTCATATCTACGTAGGGAGCGGGTCGTCTCCACGAAGTCCGCCATGTTGCACCGCCATGTTTCTACAGTAGCCCAGAACGGACAAACCAAACACTGGCTCTAGAGAGGGCCCTTTACGTTTCTATGATACCCGAAGGCGACACCGTAAGTTCTCCACACGTTTAGAAACGGATGGGTGAGTTAAGGGTTGCTCTGTTGGTTTCAATTTACATCTTCACCCACTAGATGCCGCTAAATCCTACAAACTGTCCATTTCAAAACTAGACCCGACCAGTTTTTAGCCCCCAAAATAATACAATATTATTATTGAATTAGACCATAATGTAAATGCATGTCAAATTAAAACGGGGAACTGCATTAGTTTTGGTTGTTGGCTGGTCAAACCTTCATATTTGGGTGGGATTCAGCTGTGGACATTTGGACCCATGACCTCCATACTGCTGGAATCCTGCCTACTGTTTATGCCACTGTTCATTTTGTACTCTCAGGTTAATTAGAATGCACCAGTTTCAGGAACACCTGCTGCCTGTTCCCCAAAGCAACTCCATGTTAACACACAGGCACACCTAACTAAATTAAAGCGATTAGATATTCCCTGTGGAGTTGTTGGACCTCTAGTAGTAGGGTGGGTCAACATGAATGCTAGACCTTAGAAGTCAACTTATCCAGTCTCCAGAAGTTGGCTGTGATCTGGTTTAGCTGGTGTTGTCCACCTCTGTCTCTGTGATTACGTCTGATTAAATGAATCGTTACAAAATGACCTGACCTGACAATTTTGATCAGATTCCACAAACCATCTTATAAAAGTGTGCGTCTGTTTTTCTTTCCCATGCTGGATATTTCATTTTGAAAAGCCCTGATGTGTACATCAGGGTCGCTCCCTTCCGCTGCTCCTGCGACTGTGGGTGTTGCTGCAATCCTCAGGATGCGGAGCAGAATTCATCATTTTCACGCCTCCTTCTCTCGTCTCCTCACTTCCTCACCTCCTCCCCTCGTCTCATCTCTTTTCATCACATCTCCCCTGACCTATGCTAACAGACAGGGTTGGGAGGGTTACTTTATAATTACTAATCCCCTGTTATGACATGTAATCAGTTACCTAATCCAAGTATCACAATATTAAAGAAATCTGATTACTTTCCGTTCCTTTTGGATTACCCCAATACGAAATATGCAAATGAACCCAAATGAAAAGAAACATGTTGACATTTTTAATCATTCTAAGAGTGTGTGTAAAGAGGAAAAGGGGAACCACATCCCAGTACAGTGCAAGGTCATTTGGTACATTAGTGTTGCCGGATTTTAACTTGGAGCAGCAGCAGTACCCATATAAATGAAGATATGCAAATTTAGATTACCTGCTTTTTTTTTTACATTCCAAGCCTCTATTTGAAATTAAGGTTTGAATGTCCGTCGTCATATTCTATGATGTCATCAACCTATAAAAATGTGGAAAATGTGATTTCTTGTCAATTTGGTTATCAAGATGTAATTTCTGGTGCTGTTGGTCGACCGCTCTCACTAATACAGGCAGAGAAAGCAGTTATTGACTGCAGTGGAAATGTATGTTGCTCTTGAAAGGCTAAAGACCAACAACATGGATTTAAGCAGAATATTTTGTGAGATTAAAAACATGTTGTGAATTTTGGAAGTATTTACTTCTGTCTTTTTTTCAATACATTTCGACTTCTGGACAGAGGACTGAGGCGATTCTAGAGACGTCTGACAGCGTTGCTGCTGCGCTGTGAGACTCCTGTCTTGATGTGTAACCCTTCTAGCAATTTCTACCAAATGTGTCAGTGTTCTGATCACGTCTTACAGAAATCTTTTTTTCCTTCGGTTCCCTAATTAATCCCTTCCTGTCTGCTAACACTGTCTGATAACAGACGGAGGCAAAAACATTACCTCATCATCACTGACCTGAGGGAACACTGATGTGCTCCCATGAGCTTCAGCTTGTTGGGGAACAGGCTAATCAGCAAGTAAACAAGTGGAAAGGTGGGCAGAGTGCAGCGCAATCAATAACGGTACTGCTGTTGATTGGTGTGGCGGTAACATGTGCATGCACGCACACACACACACACATGCAGGGTCACAGAGGTCAATGTGAACAAGACAACGAGGAGGTGGGATCAGTGGTTGCTTGACATGAACAAACGAACAGGAATCTCTCAAAGTAGGTCTGCACTCCCTCTGACCTCAATTCCTCATTTCCTCTGCTGACACACACACACACGTACACACAGGTATGTTTGTTAGTGTACCTCTTCTTCACACGCGCACACGCAGCCACAGTTATTTGCACTTTCGCTCCATTAGGGAGTACAGCTGCTGCTGCTGCTGTCGCGTGTCTCAGCTACTTTAGTTGATCAGTTAATGGCACTTATTTTTCCAGAAAGAGCCTCCACCTGGCTACCACGCCACTCCATCAGCCTCTGATTAAAGGCGGAGGGTAAACACCAGCGCTCCCGTGACGTGCGGTACTCCTGTGTGTAAAATAGTGCCTCGGAATGGGACGGAAGGAGGATTTTTGAATTCTTAAAGAAAGCATCTGCTGGTTTGCGACCGAGCAGCTCTCCAGCGAGAAGAGGGGATTCGGCCCCTCTCATCTCGGAAGCATTTTACAGAAGCTCAAGTGCGTAAACTCGGCACTTGTCGCAGTGCATTGTGGGTTGAATGGCTCAGACGGGCAACTTCCACCTCTTCCGAATAACTCTACGGGTGCGTGTTGGCGATTGGTCAGCGTCGCATCAAGGGCTGCTCCTGCTCTCTCTCTTTCCAAGGTCACCTCGCAGCCATTCAGAGCACCCTTATCACTTTGTGTTGGCCCTCTGTTGTTCCCATAGCAACCCCCGCTGAGCTGACGGATGAGAGGCGCGGGAGACGCCTTCCCACATAGTTGGAAAAACACACAGGCACACGCATTAAAACAATGAACGCGCTATATCTGGGGAAAGCGCTCTCTGCATTGCTTAAAATAAAAAACCAGGCATCAGAGGCGAGGTGTCGAAGTGAGATTGTCGTACACAAATAGGCCATTATGGCGAGAAGTGGAACACAAGGAGTCTCCTATGAGTGTTTTCTCTTTCTCTCTCTCTCTCTCTCCTCCCGACTTGTCTCTTTTCTGTCTCTCTCTCATGCGGGTTGGGCCGCTCGCGCCTCGACGCTCGTTATCAGAACAAACAGAGATGAGGGTGGAAGAATGGGGTACACACCGTGTACCACAGAGGGGAGGATGAAAGAGGCCAAAACAAGACAAGAATCAAACAGCCGGCATGAGAGAAACCGCCGGGGAATTGTTTCTGTCGGCGCACACCTACTTCCATAGGGAGCGTTGCCATTTTCGCGCATTAAAAGGCGCGCCAAAACCACAACGCAACGCACCAACACACAGCATTGTCGGCTCCAGAAAGAAAGAAAAGAATTCCAGTCCATGTCAGATGTGTATTTCCCTCGAGGGTGTAAGAAGAAAAAGGGAGCCTCCAAGGGCTGCAATAGGCTTGTAATGAATAAGACATTGCATCAGAATTGGAAAGACAGTGAAATCTCCTTCCTGTCTGCTAGCCGTGACACAAGGGATGTGTCATTACCAACTCTGTCTTTTCATGTCCTTGGAAGTGTGAATCCACAGTGTAACGAGTGGTGAAACGTTCCAATAAATCTAGCGGGCACAGAGAGGCGGCGCTGGAACATCCAGATACGGATGGAGGAGGTGTGTAGACGAAGCGATCCGGTACAAATGTCTGCACACACACACCCTCTGATGTTGTACGCCATTTACGGCAGGTTTTGACACATGTGACTACAAAGATTTACGATAGTATCATTTCCACCTCGTATTCTTCACGTCCTATATTCGGCATTGGGATTCATGCCAGTGATTTGCATGCACCGGGCCATTTGAATCCTTCTTACAATTAATCATAGATCAAATTTAGCAGCGATTCTGCAGGTAGCAGCTCTGTGAGGCGGTGCTTTGAATTGAATGCTAACGTCTGCATGCTAACAAGCTCGGCATGACAATGCGAAAATGTTGATAGCAGGTTTTACGTTTACCATGTTCACGCATGCTCACATTTACTAATTACAACTAAATGCAAAGTACAGCTGAGGCTGATAGGATGGGTATTAGTGTTGCAGGTATGTTTGGCATAAAGTATTGGACAAAGTGAAATTCTGACCTGATCATTCTAAGGGGAACATTATTGCGTGATTTTTCACTACTTCTACTATAAATGGAAACCAGAACGCTTCTGACGCCAAAATCTTGTCCCTTTGCCGACGGACAAAGATTATATAAGCTATGTAATGTGCATGTACAGTAAATATGCTCAGTGTGTCCATATCTTGCAAATGAAAGGCTGAAAAGAAGTCCACACAAACAGCTAAAACTATGTCCCTGTCAGTAACTTTCTGATTGAATCGACATCCTTGAGTCCATACAACAATAAGTTCCTGACCCTCAACTTTATGGCTGAAGAAAGATGTTCCAGTCAGGAAACTGGCCCCCACCGTGCTGCGACGCAGCCACCCGTGAAGCTCGCTTATCTCCCTGGGGAACCACCCTCAGTCCTGGTGTGTGCCTATCTACCCAATAACACTGTCTGCCCAAATAATCCCAAGTGGCTGACACAGCCTGAAGAGACCAGAGACAGCCTGGGCTGGAATGAGACTTCTGATAAGAGCCAAAGAGGCTCAGGCTTTGACAGATGTTCAAACACACACACACACACACACACATGCAGGTAGATTGATAAAGGAGGTTGATCAAGATAGAGGGTATGTTCGCTTTGCTGTTGCATTTAATCGACCTGAGTCATCGAGGATTTAAATCAGCCCGACAGCATCGGTGTCAAAGTGAGGCGCTTGCGTCTGAGGCAGCTACAGTACTGCGAGCTGCCAGTGGGTGTCCCTGCTCCACCAATAACATCCACTGGATGTCTGTGGACTCTGTTGATGAGGTTTTTCTCCTCTCTGATACCAGTACGCCTGGTGAATGGACAGGAAGTCTAAATGAAATCCAGCAGCTGTCCTTTCCATTTATTTTCTTATCCTCTACATGCTTTGGGACCAAAAATCCTTTTCGGGCAACAAGCCACAAAATAGGTTGCAATCCAACTGACTGTGAGTACTTTGCTCACCGTGGCACACCTGTAGGGTGAAGACACACTGTGGGAAACTACTGCTCCTGTAATCTTTTTATATTAACAGACACTCTGGGATTCTGCAATTCCCTTCAGCTCTGAAGAGCTTTTTACTGTCTTTCAGCTCACTGTTTTGGGGTTTGACAGCCTGGGGCTTCACTCCTTTGGTTCAGTCTCACCGCTCTCATCAACAGTGTCTTTTTTTAAATATACAGCAGGCAGTTTTTTATTAAAAGGTTTGGCAGATGAATTTGGCAACTGGGCGATGTTGTGGAGCAGTGAGAAGCTAAAGAGACACATATTGCCCTCCGTTGGTGCAGAGCTAAAAATGAGAGTGAATATTGGACTACCGTATATCAGGCTGACACAAAAACGACTCCCAATGTTACGCCATATCTGTTGATTGTTTCCATAATTAATAGCACAGGTTGCACTTGTTTATCTGCATATGTATTGTGTTTAAACCTGGTACTCATCTGATCCAAACATTTGTAATAAAACATTTGTAATAAATCCAGACTGAGTGTCCAGAATTTATAAAAGTCAAAATTTATTAAATAAAATTAAAAAACAGAAGTAATCATTTCCAAAATTCACAATATGTTTATATCTCACAAAACATTCTGCTTCCATCAATGTTTGTTTGCGCTCCCTCTTGTTGCTTGCAAAGGGATCACACACCTGTGTTAACGGGGCGGTGCTGCAGCAATCTAACAGCACCATAAATAACAGTTATCACAAATGACTTTTTTCATCATCTCGTTCGTCTTCATCTTGTGATGACGTCATAAAATGTGAAAACAGACGGGTGTACGGTAAGTAAAAAGATTGCCTTCATGATAAAAGGTAACATTGACTTTTGGTGAAAGACGAGATGCTGACCACAGTCACTTGGTCCTTTACCAACAAACCATCCCCATGGCACGATTTCTGTCTTTGCCACTGAGTCATTTTTCACAAGCCTGCAGGAGGTCGCTAGGCAGGAAAAACATGTTGTTTTCAGCATTTAAACACATTTCCAAGCCTGTTGTTTTTCTGCCAAAACACAGGGGATATTTGTGTTCCCAAAGAGTAATCAGGTCTAGCATCAGTAGTTCAAAAACAGCAGACGTGGTCAAATCAATTATTTTTGGAGTTCCATTCAAGGCAAAGAAGTGAATAAAAATACTCCGAACACGTTGCACTGTGGGTCCATAACTTCAATATTTACTTCATTATCCTCTATGTGGTCCTCATTTACAAATCTCAGGCTGCCCAGCACTGATTTGCAGGAAGGGTCATGCTGCTTTATTGTGCGCGCTGTATGCTCCAGTGTCCCACTTAATACATAAATACAATATTATAAATACAACTTGTGGCATACCCATTTACACTTCAGTCAAAAATACACGGGGTGTTAAATGAACAGCTGTCTGTGGGACAATAGAGCTCACCCACGCTGCTAGGATACAGTTTTTTTACTTTATTTTGTTATTGGCAGATATTGGAAGATTTCATCATCCCTCGTCATAACCAAGTACTTTTGTTGCTAAAACCTAAACAGCCCATAACTGTAGAATTAATTCAGATATGTTTTGAACTGCTTTTGTGACATTAATGTTGCTCCCAACTCGACTTATACCGACGCACCCTTATACAGAGTCTGAATTAGAGCATCAGGCTTTCAACAAACTCATATGTAAACCCATCTGTGTCACTATTAGACGGTCAAACGAGCACAGGACTTTCAACCCAGAGACTGTGTTTGTGTCCCGCAATGTTGTTGAGTTGTATGAAGTTACGTTAGTTACGTTAGTGACGTGCTTTGCATACTTATGGCCGATTCAAGAGACTTTTATTCACATATAGCCCAACGTCACAAATCACAATTTTGCCTCGGTGGGCTTTACAATCTGTACAACATGCGACATCCTCTCTCATTGGACCCTCGCGTCAGATAAGGAAACCCCCCCCCCCCCAAAAAAAACTTTAACAGGGGACAAAAAAGGAAAAAACCTCAAAACCTCAAGGAGAGCAGCTGAGGAACGATCACTCTCCCACGATGGGTATAGGTGTAGGCCAGGGGTGGCTAACCAGTCAGGGACTAAGAGCCACATTTTTTACTGTGTCACCGCAAAGAGCCACATCATGCACATGGGCACACATGAACATCACCCCATCCCTTCCTCTCACACACACACACACACACACACACACACACACACACACACACACAGACTTCTGCTCAGCCAGATTTATTGTAAATGTCACACACCAACATGATAATGACAGAAATTGACTCCTACAGTACTAAGACCACAGGCCAGTCATTTTCAACAATGAACATTGTGTGCACTGTCTCACACACACAAACTCTCAGTTCAACCAAGTCCTCAAACAAAAATATAATAATTTACAATAGCGTTTTTCTTTTACTATGCATGTTGCTTAGTGGGACTTCTGGCATTCCTTGCCTTGAACAATTCTCTTCAAATCTGGCTTGTATTCCGTTGTTGCCACTCGAAGCAATTCTTTTTCATGGGTGTCAGTCAGAACAGATCGATGCTTTGATTTCACGTGTTTCAGGGTAGAAAACACAGACTAGCAGACGTATGTTGACCCAAACATTGACAGTTTCTTAAGCGCAGCCCGTTTGACATTGGGGTATTTTTCCATTGGCACACTTTTCCAGAACTCAATGGTCCCTTCCCTTAAAGCAGGTTTCAGTTGGTCCTCCTCACAAAGATCGATCATCTCCAACTCAGCCGCAGCCTCATCTGTGACTAGCGGGGCTTTCAAACAGTCCGTCTCCGCATTAAATGGGTCGACGAGGAACGTAATCTGTGGCCTTTTCAGTTGTAGATCACGGAACCGGGTCACAAAGCTTTCGTGCAGGTTTTCAATCAGTGTTGCATATCTGGCTCTTTGCTTATTCAGGGCGGCGCTGGTGACTTGCCCGCTGGCTTTTAGCAGAGTGGGAAAATGCGTTAAATCTCCCTTTTGAATATGCGCCTTGAACAGCTTCAGTTTGTTGACAAACGCAAACACACTTTGCACCAGGTCAGGCAGCATTTTGAACTTACCCTGCAGGGTCAGGTTCAGTCTGTCCAAGTGACACAGCATGTCGACCAAAAAGGCCAGATCCATAATCCACTCAAGGTCCAAGAGCTCGGGATAGTCCTTGTCCTTCTCTTCCATGAACAGTTTCACGGCATCCAAAAGCTCAAAGAAGCGAGAGAGTACCTGGCCTTTTGACAGCCACCTCACAGTGCAGTGCAGCGGAAGGTCCCTGGAAGCCCTTGGTCCAGCTCAGCGATGAGGTTCTTGAATTGCCTGTGGTTAAGCGCATGTGTGCGGATGTAGTTGACGATTTCCATCACAGGCTTCATGACGTTGTTTAAATTCAATGATTTAGACACGAGTTGCTCCCTGTGGATGATGCAGTGGAAATTCCAAAACTCGGGAAATGTTTGGTCAGCTTTGCACAGCCCCACAAGCCCGTTCACAGATCCGATCATGGCTGGCGCTCCATCCGTGGCAGTTAGTTTCGGTTATGGTCAGATTTGCTTTCGCAAATGCAGCCATCATTGTTTCTTTCACATCTATGCCACGGGTTCTGTCTTTTAATGGCACAATATCAAGGAGTTCTTCTTTGATCACACAATCGTTTGACACAGACTGTGCAAATATTGCCAACTGAGGCTTGTCTTGTATGTCACAACTCTCATCCAATGCGACACTAAAATACTCACATGCTTGAAGGTCAGAGTGCAACTGTGATTCAATAGCCGTGTTAATGTCCGATATTCTGTGTTCAACAGTGTGGCGGGACAGTTGGACGTCTGATACCATTCGTTTTAGTTTGCCGTTTTCAGGAGACAAGATTTCAACAACGTCACTGAGGCATTTTTTAAGGAACTCCCTTTCATTGTATGGCTTTTTAGTCCGTGCAATGTTCCAAGCCAGTTGATACGATGCAAGCGTTACGGTCTCTGAGTGCTTCGTAAATTTTTGGAAAAACTGTATCTGCTTTTCTGCCTGACTTTTCAAAGTGACCAACTTGTGCTTGCGAAGTTCAGTCCCTTTTGGAAATTCCTGGTCGATGTTAGCATGGAGTGAGCTGAAGTAGCGCTGAAGATTTGAAGCTTTGAAATGCGCTAATGACGCCTAACATATAAGGCAGAATGGCTTGCCATTACGTTCAACAAAAAATATAAACTCTCCCACTCTGTTAAAAACGTCCTGTGTTCATCTTCATATTTTCGTTTTGCTGTGCATTTTTTCCCTGCCATTTTGAGAGCGAACTGGACACAAATTGTTTACTCAAATGATCTTGCCCCTACTGGGAAACTTTGCGGTATTTTTATCTCACGCACATGCGCATTTGACGAAAATACCGTATTGAACTCAAGCGAAGCGAACACGCACATTAAAAAAAACACAAACACAAACTTCGATATGAACGTAAGAGCCGCATGAAACCAGGCAAAGAGCCGCATGCGGCTCGGGAGCCGCGGGTTGGCCAGGCCTGGTGTAGGGCTATATACTGTATGTCAATTGTACAGAATGAGCAACTTATTCAAATTACAACTTAGTCAATCCATATGACAGAACTGATACATATAATGAGTAATACCAGTATAGCAGAAATAATAATAGAACAATTATTACAACTAATAACAACAACAGCAGTGGATATAATGGAATGTTAATGATAATAAAGGCAGTAATAGTAATAATGATGATAATAATAATAGTGTTACATTTACAATTTCCTTGACTTGCATATTTAAAACCCAACCATAATGTTGTTCCTAACCCTAAGCAACTGTTTTTGATTGAATTCACAACGATAACCGTTTGTTTTCTGCGACCGTAGCGGAGCGTCATAGTTTGACGCGCTGGGCGTGAGGCCGAGGGGTCCGACCAAGCGTCAGTATGGGATGCATTGGGATGAGAACGAGTTGCCCCTCTCATTCCAATTTTTTATATAAAGCACCGGTTTAAAATATATCGAGGATGAAAGTTATGCGTAGTTGAGGGCGTAACCGTTTTGACTGACAGGTGGAGGCCATCTCGGGTCATTTGCCGCTTGCTGTCTTCTCTGCTGCATCACCCAGAGCATTGGAAAGTCCAAAAGTCAAAATGTAAAAACAAATGTAAAAAAGACATATGTAATAATCTCCAAAGTTCACAACATGTTTTTATTATTCAGTCCATATTTGTTGGCGTTTTGTTTCACTAGGGTTTATAGCAGCTAACAGCACCATATACTATAAAACCACAACAACAAAAATGATATGTTCTTCCATTTGTTTTTAGGGTGATCACATGATAAAATATGATGACACACGTTGAAAGCCTTATGTAAACACCTCCATTAGAACTTTAAATGATCTTCACTACGGCCCGGTAGGTTATTCAGGAATAGCAACAATAGTTGTGTGGAGACAGCGTGTGAGAAACAGACAGACAGGCAGACCCACAGAGAGACGGAGACTGACGGAGACAGAAGGAATAGATTTCCCCGCTGCTCTTGTAACTCCCTTTCAGCTCTGACGTCGGCTCTGTCGACGTGAGCGAGCAACTTTCTCTGCTTCTGAAATGTCAAAGTGGCTGCTGCCAAGCTGTGTCTCTACTACCAGAGGAATAGGGAGAGTTAGTGTGATTGTAGTGTAAAGACTACCATCTCTCTCTCTCTCTCTCTCTCTCTCTTTTATTCATATCTGAGTTTGCAGAGATTCGGGATGCGGAGGAGAGAATGTTCCTCCTCATTAAAAACCCGGTTAGAGGGGCAGAGGCTGCCAGTCGCACACAGAAACACACAGATACACAAACGTAAGCATGCAGCTACACCGAGGGTTCAGTCAAGCTAACGGAACCTGACGGAGCAATCACAGTCACATACATGCGCCTCTCTCTTTTTCATCTCATCTCTGTTTCATATCCCTCCCATCTTCGTCCTCACCTTTTTTACCCTCTTTCAACCCCCCCCCCCCCCCACCCCCGCTGTTGCATTCCTGTTTTCCCTCCTCCGCTGCTTCATAATCCGTGCATCATTCTTTCTTTTCATATGCAATAGGGAACACAAAATTGAAAAAGAATATCTAAAAACGAGTCATTATTTCGTTATACGTTTTTGATTATGACACACACAAAAAAAACTGCTTGTTTTCATACTTTTGATTTTCTGCTCAAGTTAAAATTGGGAAATGAAAAACGGTCCACGGACTCCGTTTGATTTTGATTTTTAATGCGTCCAATTTCTATGTCTAATTGATGTCTTGCACTTGATTATAATGCAGAAAATACACTTGGGCGATGGCAGTGCCTGAATTAATGTAATAATTATGAGCTTAAACATCAACATCAGTGTATTTTTGTATTAGTATTTTACTAAATAAAATAAACGAGGCTCAGTTCGCAGCACAGTGTGACTCAGTGTCTGGAATGGGAACGCTTCAGAACTTGCCTGAGAATACTTTTTCAGATCATTTCAGTATTGAAGTAACTAAGTGATCGTTGTCAATGCATCCGATGGTATACAGCAAGAAATGAACTGCTAATAGTTCATTTCCCAAAATGTAAACAAACACAATAAACAGGGCTCTCACTTCCTGTTTATTGTAAAAGTGTATCTGTTCACACAAGTGAAGACTTTAAACGTGACATTTTCCAAAGTAGGCTACATATTGTTAAAGCTAATTTTTAACAATTTATTAATGTCCGCCTCGAGAAGAACGACATAAATATTAAAGCTTGTGCAGAATACATTCACAAAACCGCTGACCAGTGACTTAGGTCTTCACAATAGAAAACATAGCAGACCTACTTAGTTCTTAAGGATACGAGTAGTGAAGTGTTTGCCTTATACAAAGATAGCAGAGACAGCACTGGACTTAAGCCCTCTCGCCCCCTTTTTCTCCATCCCAAATTGTTAAAGCCCAATCACCATCAACTTGTGAGCCTGTGTCCGCAAGTCTGACCCTACAACCCGGCTCTGAGATGCTATTTAGGAGTGGTAGGTGTTTAATGAGCTCGGTCATAAAGACTTCCTCTGGGCTGGAGGCAAAGGTTCAGGCCACCTCTGAAACAAACACTCTTTAGGACTCTTTATTGACCACAACACCTGGTGCACTGGCACTCTGGTGCAATGTGAAGAAGTACCTGGGCTACTACTTAAGAGATGAAAGATGGAAGGTTCGCCACAGGAATGCGTTCTCATGGAGGGTGGAACATGGTTCGATATGTCCGTTACTATGAGGTCCCTGACTATGTACATTCCTTTGTAAGCCAGATGTGTGATAAAAAGAGCGAATGATACACGGTTTTCCACACTTTTCTTATTTTGTTTTCTCTTCATTACCAGTTCAGCCTCTTCCATTAGTTTTTACTTCGAGCTAAATGAACACAAACTACAGCTATTTAAAAAAACACCAGACTGTTCAGTTTCTCTTGAGGTGACTGGAAGAAGGAGAATAAAACCATTGAGCCATTCTCAAAGTATAAAGGTAGACTTTAGCAATCACATATTCATTAGGTCGTACTCAGAGCGGAGTTTTGAAGGATGGAGGAAGGCGGGTAGTCTGAGCGGTGAACAATTGCAAATTTAAATTCAACAGAAAATTAACTGTTGACAGAAACAAACAAACAAACAAAATGAAACCGGTGGATTTAAATTATTCACAAAATGTCAGCAAACGTGTTCAACATCTCAAGGGTGTTCTTGCATTGTCCCATTTTAATGATTTGTTGAAGTTCATGCTTGAATAGAGGGCCACAATAATCAGTGGTGGCATGTTCAACGCTTACAGTCATAACTGTGAGTTTGTTTATTCTGAAAGTTATTTGCTATTATGAATGCACTGAAAGACTGGATCAAATGTTGAGTATAGCTGGTAACATCGCATGAAGTTTTATTTGGGGAATCAGCTTTTCCCATGTAATAAAATGTTTAGAGTTCATCGGGTTAGGAACGTTTACATTCCTCACTTTGTCAAACCCTGGCAAAGCATGGTATATCAGGGCAAAGCTTTCCAAATAACATAAATCCTTTCAAGCTAACACGCTAACACCGTAGCAAAATCAGCTCTGGAGCAATTTTGTAATATTATGCATAGGCACACTTGAATGCAGGCCCTTATTTTCTTTCATTTTAAAGATGTTTTCATTATTATTTGTTTGCCTTTATGCCTAAGATAGAAAAAACAAAGGTGGTGACGACATGCAGCAAAGAGCCTCTGGTCGGATTTGATTCCGGGACTCAGGCTTAGTACATGGGGCGCACGCTCTACCAGGTGAGCTGCTATAAGACGTCTTGGGTTTATGCACAAAAAGACACATTAAGATCTAATGTAATAATCTCAGTCTGCTCTAATCTTATTGAAATGTGCAGGGTGAAAGTATCATGATGTATTGCATTTATTCAATGGTAAAATGTGAAGAGTACACTGTAACAAATTTCTCTGTTAAATAACAGTAAAGTGCTGGCAGCAGAGACGCCAGCTCTTTACTGTTATTCTACAGTACTCATACCGTGAAATGGCATAACAGCATAGTACTGTAAAAGTAGAATACAGTATATTTGTGTATTTTTTCAATCTACAGTATAATACTGGCAGCAGAGACGCCAGCAATGTACTGTAATTCTACAGTATTCATACCGTGAAATACTTAACAGCCTATTACTGTAAAATTATAATACAGTGTGTTTCTGTATTATTTTCAATTTACAGTAAAATGCTGGCAGCAGAGACGCCAGCAACATACTGTAATTCGACAGTAGTCATACTGTTGAAATATTTCACAGTCTATTACAGTAAAAAATGAATGCAGTATTTTTCAGGGATTATTTGAAGTAACATTCTGATTAAGGAGTTATATTACTTTAAATTCTCAGTGTTTACTGTATACGGGCAACATTGATAATACAATAACTCAATTTAACAGCTTAGAATATCTAAAATATCAATCTGCAATGCAATTAACATTACAACTTTATTTTTCTGTGGGCAACAGACATCTGCATTACCATGTGAATTATGCAACATAAGCAATAAACGACTTAGAAAGGATATAAATCAAACAAACTTTTATTTAACAGGACAGTGTCAACATAAATATCGCTGGTGTAAAAAATAATAACCAAAATAAAACACTTGGACGACCCAGCTTGTTTGGCAGCGAAACAAGCCAAAGAGATTTTTTAGTAGCAAATTAAAAACTGCCATGTCTGCCTGAAACAATGGCAATACATTTGAATTCCTAAATTGCATGTCAACGACTTGAAAACAATTGAGACATAAGTTTTAAATTAAATAGTTGGGCTGAATACCAAGGTAACTAATACAAAATAAATAACCTATAAAGAATAATTTGAGATACGTTGATGTTCTCTCAAAAAGTAGTTTCAAATAGTGACAATATCTAAATGTACTGCAATGCATTCTCTACTGTCTGTAAAATATACATCAGTAGAACATTTCGAAGATATGCATAATCAGCAACATTTGTAAACTATACTAACTATACTATGAACAACATTTTAAAAGTTAATCAGTAAGGACATTTTGAAAATTAGCATTAAGACCATTTAGAAAATATACATCAATATCAACATCTTGAAAAAAATAAAGTGAAGGTAGGCTTGTGCTTTACCTCTTAAGAGTCCTGTGAGGTAGGTGCGTGAGGAAAAGTCTGGGTGGTTGTGGACAGTCCTTATTTATAGAGGAATCTTCTGGGTCAGGTAGATATGGCCATCACCTTGCTGGTGGTTGTTTGTCTCCATAGATACATTCCAGTGTTGCCACTGTAAAACAACAACAAACAAAATAATTAATCAAAATATCTCTAGAGTCAGGAATGTACAATAACAACGTCCAATCAATGCTTATGTAGCTGATAATACCAAAGTGTCATGTCGCTTAATGTGGCAACGTCAGTATGTCAAAACAACATATGGAGTGAGAGAGTGAGAGACGAGAGAGAGTTCGTTGACCTATATGAAGTCCCATTCAAAGTCCAGGAGGTTCTTCAGTAGTGAGGAGACGTGTGTTGACGGTGGTAGACTTCTTCTGGACGATCGCACCCGTCTTCTTGGAGACAACCTTGCCCCGTATGGCCTTTGTTCCTCTCTCTGGATTAATACCAATGAAGCGCCTAAAATCACAATAGTGTAAAATCAGAGACTGAATGAAAAACTATTAGGAACACTTTGTAGTCTTAAAGGGGTAGTTTCAATTTTCTAGCATAATGTGATATGAGTTACTAACCAGTTCTGATGTCATGAGGTATTTTGTGTAATTCCGGTGCTGGATTTTCCTATCAGACCTTTCTATATCTTGGAACTATATTATTTGTTGAAAATTGCCAGTGACTGGCAGTATTACTTCGCACTGAAGCCAGTTCACATATTACGCCTCTAATAAAGCTCATAGGCAGCGTGATATGAGAATTGGCTCCACTGCATAGTAATAATCTGACGTAATTCAACCAAGAAAATATTTTTAAGATACAGAGAGATCGGACAGGAGCATCAAGCAGCAGAATTATCTTAATATATGTATGAATGCTTCATGTTTTTTTGTGTGTGTTGTGGCTTGAAATGTTTTTGTTACCTGACCAATCTTCTGCTGAGTTAATGTCTGTGTAAATACCGGTAAGTAACTAATACCATCTTCTGCTAAAGAATCCAAACTATCCTTTTAACTGTGCAAAGTAATGATTTGTGGCTATTAAGGTTTCAAGAATAGTAATTGTCCAAAAAAATACTATAATGACGACAAGGAAATTAAATGATTCATACCTCTGAATGAATTCTAGAGTACAAGCCGCCTCTTCTTGGTATTGAAGGTTGACTATATAGTAAATCGCAAACACAGCAGCAAGTCCCATCAAGAAAGTTGGTGTGATGCCCTCAGCTATAACACGGCCCTCAAGGGTGATCATCCAGCGTCCAGTAGTGACTTGCCCTGTTCCACCTGAAACTTCAAGTAATAGCAACATCAGAATGCCTCTCACCTTGAGTAAACATCTTTAAATTCAAAAAACAATGGCCAATCTAATGTGTAATATGTCTACCAATGACATGCATACCAGGCAGTATCAGGCGAGGACTTGCAGGTAGAGTGAGGGTTGTCTCAACATCAGCTGTGGTGGCAGACACCTGTAGGGAACAGACAAAGACACCCATATTATGAATACCATATAGTTTTTAAGGAGGAAAATAAACCACCTTTCTACTTTAAATGATCCCGTAACCATTCCCACCTTCAAGTTTCTTTGTTTCTTTGTGGCATTTGAAGCTATTAACAAGGGACAAAAGGCTATCAGCTAGCTAGCTAGCAACAACTGCTACCAGTCTTAAGAAATTAAACGGTTAGCATTTGATTAAACGGTGACTCTAAAATGCATGTGAATACAAATGTTTAAGCTATTCAAATCTCAACCTCATTGATAAGTGACATTTTAGAATCATAGACTGGCTAGCTAGACAGCTTGCAGAGCATCAGTTTGATTTCAAACCTTATTTTCGGTAATGCTACGTTACCTGTATGAATAACATACTGAGAGGAAAATAATATTGTTTTCAATTACCGTCTAATTTGTAGAGACACAACTGGATTGATGCAGATGAAGCAGGACGTCTTGTTGATGTGTAGCACATGTCCTCTGAAGTCAGTCCTCCTCTGGAAAAACTGCAGATTTCCAAAAAATACTGTAGTGTACTGTAATTTAAAACATTAGGATACTGTTTAGGGCCTCTGTGCAGTTGCTTCAAATGGGCCAGCCCACAATGCATTGCAGACTACAGTACAAAACCGTATTACATTAATACAGTGGATTACTGTTAGAAATTGGCTGTAAATTAACAGCAATTGGTTAGTGTATCCACTGTGCACACGGAGCAGAAACAGTCATTTTTGGGCGGTGTGAACTGTTCATGTTAATCTGTGTAAACTCAACTTCTATCTACCAGTCAGAATGTCCTCTTTTCAACCCAATAAAGTTTTAGGAGCTTTAATGCAATGTGTGTATTCCCTCCATTTCTTCTGCACGTGTCCTGAATACAGTACAGGACGGGACTCGCACCCAACGGCCTCTCTGCATCTACATGTATTTAATGGTCATCAATAAGGCAGCAAATTCAAAGGGGCCTCAAACAAGCCGCTAGGTCGGTGTTCCCTTTTTTGTTGTTGTTGATGCCAGCCAATAACTTATGCATGTAAAGTCACCAGCACGTCGTTCGCACGTGTTCTCAGTTGCTTCCCCAGTAGTTGCTGAGAAGAATCGATTTTGAAAAAAGAACCATGCCAAGTGGAAGTGGATGTTCCGCTGACACAGCGCGTTATTATCGCTCAACGCGGTGTTTGCTTAAGTGCAGCACCGCACAGACACGGGACGATGTCTCTGAAGTGAGCGACAGCCACTTAAAAAAACAAAACACAGTACAGTGTTGACTGTTCTCCTACGGGTCAACAAGGAAGTTGTATCCCAGCGATTTTTATTTTTTATATTTGTAAAGTTGCTGCAACAGTCTCACAGGCCATCTTTGATGTGTTTTTTCCTCCCCCTCCCTCTCTGCCTGGCTGTGGTGCTGGGTGGGTGGAGGTAATGCGATGCAGAGGAGCGACTGGAGCGAGACGGAGCTCCAGGAGTAAAAAAAAAAAAACCCAGGTTCACACCAGGGTGGCTTACACCACCGCTCTACTCACACACACACACACACACGAGCAAGAGCACCTGCGTGTTAACGCGCACACACATGCATATTCACTGGGGTTTGCGCGCGCACGCACAGCACAAGCTCTCAGAGCGGCTTACGAGTGGTGCACCTCAATACCAGGCGCGGCATAGCCCATCTGTGAAAAGGTAAATTGAATTTTTACAGGCACAAAGCCGACTCCCCTGTGGTCTTTAGAAGAAGAAGAAGAAGAAGAAAAAAAGCCCCACTTTGTGAGTCTAAAGCTTTTCTAAAGCTTTAGACTCTTCATTGCTTTTTTTCCCTCCCCCTTTTCCTTTTCTTCTCTCTCTCTCTCTCTCTCTCTCTCTCTCTCTCTCTCTCTCTCAGTTGGGGGAAATGGAGGTGTGAGAAACGCTGATCGATACGCTCATTAAAGATTGTGTCTTTGGGAGGCCTGCAAAGGGTCTGCACACAAAGAGCACCAAAAAAAGGAAAACGGCACTCTGGAGGAAAAAGCCCCGCTTTCTTCACCTCAACAACGTCCATAACGGAACAGCAACAAAACAATCCCTTTCTTCTTCTCCCTCTTTCTCCTCCTCTCTCCACGCGGCTCTCCGATGCGGTCGAAGCGCTTTCATTCTGCTTGCGCAGAGGATTTTATTTTCCTCCAATCTGTCCGTGGGTTATCTATTATTAGAAGCTCTCGCACACATAGAGCCCGTGTGTGTTTTCGGTGTCGAGTTAACGAAAAACAGCTATGCAGCGAGTCACTCTGCCCACGCAATTAACCCCCCACACACAACGAGCTACTGAGAAAAAAACAGTTTGATATGTTAAATTCTAATTAAGTACAGCACCACCGCCTCCACTGCTCTTCAGTGCGTGTGTGTGTGTGTGTGTGTGCGCGCGCGCGTAAGGCAGGTGGGATAGACACTGACAGGTGGAATCAAATTGCCGGTGCGAGGTATCCGTCTGTGCAGGATCCACCATATGCATTTCAAAAACTCTGCGAGCTTTCCAATGCCAAACTGCGCACAGAGAGATTGACACTGTTCCATCTGCCAGTGCGGAGTCTGCATTTGAGCGTGCGTGGGCATGAACAGGGGTGGAGAGATGTGTTACGATGTCTCGCTCAATTTTTGAAAAGCTCTGTTTTGGTTGGAGAAAAGGACGGAAATAGAACTGGACTCAAAAGTGGTGTAAAGAGAAAAAATGAAGAAGTTTAGGAAAAGTAGTAAAGGGCTTGTTCAAAATGGACTCAGGGAGGAAGTTGGTCAGAAGAAACAGAGCGTACTCTGGTCCGCATCGTTGGTCAAAGAGGAACACAACTGCTTTCCATCACTTTTCGTGTGCACAGCTGAGAGTTTACCCCCTTTTTGGTGCGGTTTCGTCGGGGCAAGTGTGAACACACTGATCGCGCCTGGGTGCGGACCAAAACAACCGGACCAGGATCTTGGTGGTCAAACAAACTATTGTAGGCTACGGTTCGTTTGTGGTGACTGTTCAATCTCGATCCGACCTAATTGGAGACGAAGCGTTGAGCCTCTATTGGATCAAGCCAGCTGCATTGCGTGTGCACTACTAAAGGGCATCAAAGCCAAAAGGTCTGACAGCCGCATATAAATCCACCCGGATCTTCTGCATCCGTCAGGCCCACAGAGCAAGCGCACAAGCGTTTGCTTTAATCCCGCCTCCCAGCTGCTCACCCAAAAAAATATATATGTATGTGTGAATGAAATAAAATAAAGTTATTGATAAATACATTGTTTTAATTGCAACTACAACTGAAAATGTGTTATTTAACATAGTAACTGATTTAATTAATTTAGAAAAACAATATTTTGAAAATAAACTATGAATGAATTTTTGAATATATGATTAAAAACACTAAACTAAAAACTTACTAAAAAAGTATATATACTGAAAATATTTTAGTTTAATGTATTTATGTGTATATATTTATAATCCTTCTGAGCAGGGATTATGTATATACACACACTATAAATATATATATATATACACTATAAATATATATATATATACACTATAAATATATATACAGGTATATACACTATAAATATATATATACAGTTGTGTGAAAAAGTGTTTGCCCCTTCCTGATTTCTTATTTCTTTGCATGTTTGTCACACTTAAATGTTTCAGATCATCAAACAAATTTAAATATTAGACAAAGATAACACAAGTAAACACAAAATGCAGTTTTAAATGAAGGTTTTTATTATTAAGGGGGAAAAATAATCCAAACCTACATGGCCCTGTGTGAAAAAGTGACTCACACCTATGATAGGGGATGATATCATTTGCTTTGCAGGTTATCACAGATTTATTGCCATAGCACTAACTTACTACGCAATTTCCTGCGATAGCAGAAAAAAAGCTTGAAGGTGAATAGGTTTTTAACTGTATGAGACTGATTGTTAAAGTCTGGTCCAATTAACTCACATTACATTGGGGCGGGTAGTTTCTAGTTATTTGTTTGCAATACTTAAATATAATATTAAATTACATTTTGAATGAACAATTTTCATACTTTCATGTAAGTCCCACTAGGCTACATCACAAATCTGCAATGATTGAATTTATAAGTGCTGCATTTCTATTTGGGGTTTGTCATTTGTATTTAAACATACATGAAAATAATGTTGTTCATCTTGGGACTTATCAAATGCAGCAATATGGATAAAACTGTGACCAGTAAACCTGTAAACAGTAACACAGAGATTTCACATTTCATTTTTTGTTGGGACAGTTAACATTATGCATTTGGAGTTCCTCAAAGTGCTCTTTCCACCGCCCAACGACTAGGTATTGCCTAGTTAGCAAACATTTAAAAACGTTGGTCATTTGTTGAATGAATTCCAGGGTAGCAGGCTGGTGAAGCGGTTACATCGACACAGATCATTTTTGGCATTAGAGGACAGTCCAACACGGACACACTTGGTTCAAAAAGTCATGAAGTTCAAAGAGTGAAGTGCATTTAGTGTGTTTTTTGGACTCTCTGCTCTCATGTAAATTCATAACATTCTGTGCTCTTGTGGTGAGCCTGCAGATATTAGACGCTATTTAAAATTCAGCAAACAGCAGCGATTCACTTAAAAAATGTGGCTCACCCGGGGTAACAATTGCAAATCACCGCCTCCACCCGTGGGCGTAGACGTTTTTTGCGTCGTGTTTTCTCAAACCCTGCGAGTGTTTACGCATCAGGAAGGAGGAGGGCTCCCACTTCCTGCCTCCGGGGTTCCCGTAGTTGGACCGGGCCAGGCTTTGGTTGCCTGGGTTACCGTATCCCTTGGCGGACGGTCGGCTTGCTGTTGCTATGCTAATGAGAGGATGCACACGGCAGCGTGTACGCGTGTAAGCGTGCATGTGCCTTTATTGAAAACACTGCGGGGTCAGGGAGAGGCCAGAGCTTTTTTGCGTGAAATGTCACGCCAATTAAGAATTAGCGGAAATGAAGCAGACGGATATCAAACTTTTGTTCATTAGGCAAGATGGGATTCCTCTCTCCGTCTCAATGCCGCACCGCTCTCCCCACTCACTCTTCCTTTTCCTCGTTGCTATTTCATTACTTACACCCCCTTTTTTTCTTGCTCTTTTTGCCGCAGTTTATCAGTTTAATCAGCTTGCATTGGGAGAGGACCAGGAGTGGGAGGGGGGTGCGGCGTGGGGCCGGGGAAAGGAGGCAGGAAGCCCTTCGTTACTAGGGGGTTGGGGGACACAACCGATCTGCATCATTCTCACATCCTGGTAGTAATGCATCTTCATTAGGCCTCCCGACGTCAGCCCAGGAGACAAGTCTTGCTATCACTGTCAATTAGCAGGGGGAGCCGCTTGGAGGGGGGGGGGGGGTGAAGGGGGACACGGCTCGTTTCTCTTTATTAATTTCTCCAAATAACCACGCGGCACTCGGATATATAGAAAGAGGCGCTCTCTTTATTAAAACACACACTCAGTGGCAAACCGTACAAGGGGAACGTCATCATGTGCAAAGCTGCAGGTTTCATTTACTGAGTGAGAATAACATAAAAATAAAATAAACAAAGGTTTTATTCAACACGGGCGACAGATATTACATTATCATTTCATCATGGCTTTCTGGCAATATGGCTTTTTTTTATTTTTTCTCAATCAGCGGATACAGACATTATTTATTCATAGATGCATTTTTAAAAAGGCACACAAGATACAGCATCGCCGATCTCCACCGAGTCGGCACAATCAAATATACATGAATACAATATTAGTGTGAGATAGGAGGGGGGTGGGGGGTGATGTTGTGGATGGATTCAACTTTATTCATATGAGGAAACAGGGGGGAATAAGGAGTGGGGGACATTTACTCCACCGCGTTTTTTATTTCTCCACAGAGATTTCTATTCAATATGTCTGAAGCCTCTTGTGTGCGTCGCTTTCCGTTGCCTGAGAGAATCTCTGGTGCTGGTGTTGAGCGTGTGTGTATGTGCATAGTGTGTGTGTGTGGTCCTGGCAGTATATCCTTGCTTTAAGGCAAGTGTCTATTTAATGAGGCTTTGCTGCAAAATAAGCTCCCTAGGACTCTTGACGTGCTCTGCATTTCAAACATTCTCCTGCAGCACGCGGACCACTAGCACATCCTCCACACAAATACACACACACACACACACACACACACACACACACAGTACCTTGCAGGGTTTATGTGTGTGAGCGTGTGTGTGTGCCCTGCCGTGCCATAGCATTGATCGGTTGGTTTTTCTGGAACGGAGCAAGAGCTTGTCAACTGCCCCCCCCCCCCCCCACACACACTTTCTGCCTCTCGCCCTTTCTCCTTCCTTCTCCGTCTCCCACTGCTCTGACCTCATGTTTATGTATCTCACCGCTCGTCGATGCTATTCCGCCAAATGGTCCTCCTCCGTTCTCCTCTCTCTCTGTGTTTTCTGCTTCGCCTTGTTCCCCCTGGGCCACAAAAGGCCCAGAGATATGAATAATACAAAACATCCGAACACGCCGACGGACGGGCCCGCTGCTCGTGTGTGTCGTCGGGCGGCAGCGTGCGCGGGAGGCTAACAGGTTGGGGTGGAAGAATTTACGCACCACGCCACAAGCGACAAACACAAATCCCGTCGAACAAGGTCAAAGTGCGGACTCATCTAACATGCGGATTTTGGAAAGCGCCAGACTCGTTTTCTGCTATGTGCTCAGTGGCTTTGTATGGGGGGGTGCTCGCTTTTTCTGTTGGTTCACATAGATATTAGCGGCTCAGTAAACGTTATGAATGGGGCTCAAACGCCTGGCTGCCCTTTTTTCGCTTCCGAAGAGCTCTGATGAACCGACGGTTCTGAGAATCAACTCAAGCTGGCAATCAGGACAAGTGTTGTCTTCCTGCGCGTGTTCATGCCACGCTTCTTTGTCTCAAGGAGAACAAAGTGTTGGGCTCATTAGCGGCCCCGCTGTATTGCTCCTAATGAATGCTATCAGCCTCTAATGAAAAGTATTGTTCTTGAGCACAACTAAATCAAAAGGTGTTTAAAGCGTGCGCCAGTGGCCCGCACACACACACACACACACTCCATCAGCGAGCGTTTTGGCGAAGAGGTCTCTGACGGTGACTCAAACACCATGGTCACACCCCCGGCCCCCTAGAGAAATCAATCTCTCATTTAGACCACAGCCACTGCTCGATACCCGCTCCACTATCGACCAGTGGAAGTGGGAGTGTGCATGTGGGGAGAGAGGGTGAGAGAGAACAGGAGGTGGAGCAGGATGAAGAGAAAAGGCTGAGGAAAAAAAAAGGAGAGGAATTGATTTATTTGGTGATGATGTTTTTGGCATCAGATACGACCTGTTTACAGCCCCCACGCCAATTAGAAAAGTTTTTATCTGATCAAAACACAGCTCAATATACTTTTTTTCCCCTCCCCTCCTTTTGAGACGGTATGAAATAGCTGAAGGTGGCGATAGCCTAAAGCAGCTGCAGAAGTTGTTGAAGAGTTGAGTGGATGTTGAGGAGATGAGAAAAATATGATGTCCATCTCGATTTGTGCATCTCCTCTAACCTTCAGCCCACTAAGACCGAAGCCTCCGGGAGAGTTTCAGCGTTCAAACACATAAATTGGACATAGAGTGGGAATTCTGCTGGCAGAGTTGCTGCTGACTCTGCTGCTGGTTTAAAAAAATAAAAAAGAAGAAGAAAAGTGTTCTCATTACTCGTATTAAATTCTGACACTTGAGACTATGAAGAAAAATCGCTTGGGAACCCAAACCGTGCCAGTGAACCAGATTACATTCCACAAAGTGTCCCGTAAATGTTCCTGGGGAGTATTTACAGACAGCAATAAGTAGTGCAAATAAAGTCAGTGTTTTTTAATTATACTTGATTTTAAGGGGCACTTAAAACAGTTTGTAGATGCTGTGGCTCTCTTTCTAAAGTCTGGAAAAAACAACCTTGATGATGTCATAATTTCGGGTGGCTCGGAGGGTAAGTCGTATTATTGGACTTCTAGGATGCAATGGTTTTTTTTAAGCTATCAGCAAAGGAGAAAACATTGGGGTTTTTACTGTTTGCCTTAATGAAACTCTGCTGTCAAAATGTTTGATGGCAGCAAACATGTTCGACGGAATTGAATTAAAAAGGTAAAACCCCAAACAGCACCACGTGAGAACTTTGCCCCCAGAGGGTGATGCCTGATCCTCTTCATCACCTCCACCCTCTCCGGAGCAAGAGCGGGGGGCGTTCACTGACACCGCCCCTAACAGAATTTCTCATCGCAGCGGTCCTAAATTTCAATCAGTTACGTCTCGCTGGCGTCCGGGGGGCTGTCAACATGTTCAATTTGCCAGGTGCAGCTTAAACAGCGATTTATAAATAAATTTCACTCAACTTAATTTCATCACTCCTCAGGCATCGACCTCAACTCTCGAGGGTGTCAGAATTGCTTTTCCATCACAAAATAGAGTATTTGTGGTTGGCAGAAGGACATGAACGGAGATAGGGTTGGCCTGGGTTGGCGGGGGGAGGGTTGAGGGCTAGTAATGAACATGGCGCAGATCCGAGGTTGGCACAGCAGGCTGTAATCTAATCAGCGCTGCACCTTATTTTCATCTAGACGTTGGGGGAGAATTAGATATTTAACGGTGGCGGCTTTATCTTCCAATCACGCGGCTTAGGTCTGCGCCGCGGACACCTTGTTAAGTGGCTAGATGGGTCCAATCAACCGGCGTAGGTGGGTTGACAGTGTGAGTTCGGACATGTGTGTGTGTGAGATTGGATGCGTATCGGCGCTTTTTGTGTCTGCGTGTGACTCGTATTGGCCGTTTGATGTCTGTGGACTGGCACAAATTGGCAATCAGGTGAGGTTGGCATGGACGAGGGCCTCTCCTCGCCGGGATCCTGACTCCAATTGGCCCCCCTTCTCCGCTCCCCCATCCCTCTCGTCTTCCCGCACCAGTCGTTTTAACTTGACCCTGACAGGTGCTTCTGACAAAACCCTTTACAGTCTCAATTACACTATATATCTCTCTCTCTCTCCTCTTCCTCCGCTCGTTTTTATTTCCTCTCTCTGCATCCCTTTTCCCCATTCCCTCCTCTGATGCTCCAGGGCTGGTAGGGAGCTCTCAGCGCTTCCCTCCTGACTCTATCGGCAGTCTGTCGGCATGCCTGCATCTCAGTCCTCTTAATTAGCCTTGGTGGGACCTTCTCTTTCCTCTTCATTAGGAAAACCAGAACAGATGTGGGTGAGGCAAGGATAATGTCAATGGAGGGACAACCGTCTGATGCACGGCAGGGAAAAAGAGTTGTGTAGTGCTGCAGCAACAGTAATGTAAGGATTGAGGGTTCCATTCCCTGAAGAAAGGTACTAGCATTGTCATGAACCTATTTGCCCTTCACCCCAAATTCAAAATGTAGGCAGTGACACTTGGTGGCAGTTGCAGCAGTAGGATTTGGGTGTCTGAGTGAGACTGAACTACTCAAAAGCCATTCGGTGTTGAAGTGTTGAAGTATCACATTCGAAAAGCTGTATGTAAACGGCAGATTTCCATATAACTTTGCAACGTTTTGGCGCTTATTTGAGGTGTTTTTTTGTCTCAACGAGTCAACGGGATATGAAAAAATGCCTTTGCCGATTAAATTCGGACAAAGCAAACATTTAACTCACATGACTAATCCGCTGTTTCTTTCGTTCACGGATGTATATTTATATTGTCTTCTCTGGACATGAAACAGGGCCAATACTAGCATACATGAAAGAACAACTAAAACTGGCCCAATTGAAACAAATTCCTTCAGAACTCTCCATTTTACTATCGTAGATGGTTAGATGATGCTGGTAAATGGTTTTGTTTCTTCTTCTACTTTGTTCACTGACAGATCACGGCCATGCTTGGTCTATGGTCCCAACTTCTGATCAAAGTATGCTCTGTCTAGCATTAGCCCCCCTCATCGCACTCATTACCCAAACCAGTTGACAAACGTGCCTAATTCCCATTTCTTTTTTTTTGCGACATTTCATACGTTTTCTTAAAATTCGCTTGACAAGTGATTGGAAACACGGCTTGTGATGAGGAGGTTATATTTCCTTGAGCGGGGCGCTTTCATCGACAGGGTTATGTGGCTCAATCTCTTATGTAATACAGAAGTTAAACCAACACACTACCCACTTGATTCAAGGCATAGTTTGACATTTTGGGAAATACGCTTATTGGCTGTCTTGCCAAGAGTTCCATCTTTATGCTAAGCTAGTTGTTTCCCATTTCCCCCAACGCGTAACATACTACAGGTATCGTTCCTCTCAACTAATGAGGACAGGAAGGTAAATAAGCGTTTTTCTGAAAACCTATTCCTTTAAACGGGGAACGGACCCTCTGTGTTGAAGGAGACGAGCGCGAGCAGCGAGTGATGAATCTCCACCGCCGTCTGCGACACTCCACTTCGTCGGCTTTCCCCCTCGTTTTCTGACCCAAATCTAATGCGACAGGACTCATTTTCGCCGTCCGACCCGCACACACTCTCACTCACACACACACACACCTCCTCCCACCTTCCCTCCCCGCTGTCGCAGGAGTCATGCACCACTCTTTCTATTTTTAGCTGTTTGTCCTTGAGTTACAATCCCTGAAAATTGCCATGATCCATAAAGGACTGGATTGTGGTGCTTGAGGGGGAAAACACACACTTTACACCAACAATATCCTGCCTACAGCCCCCCTCTTCCCCTTTGCCACCTCGGAGTGTGTGTGTGTGTGTGTGTGTGTGTATGTGTGTGTGTGTGTGTGAGCAACAAATCGTTACCAATTTCAATTCTTTCGCCATTACTGGAGCGAATATTTCTCTCATTAAAGAAGTGAAATGGAGGGAGCGTTAAACGAGTGTAACGCCGACAGATCAGGCTGTTCTTTTCTCTGCCCCCCCTCCCACCCCCGCCGCATCACCACACACACTCACCCCCGCCTCAGAAAGTTATCCACTGTAGCCAATTAGCATGACTGCTCTGTCTAGCATTAGCCCCCCTCGTCCGTATCCAGCCCTCGCTCTCATTACCGTCTTTTCTCTCTCTCTCTTCCTCCCCTATCCTCCTCCAGCCCCTCTTCTCATTCTCTCTCTTTCTCATTAGGGCCGCGTCGTAACACAGTGAATCATAATAGGTGCTCCGCACTGTGAAATGGCGTAAGCTTTGTCTCGTCTCGCCGCGTGCAGCGAGAGAATGAGTAAACAGACGATCCAATCCGGTGCAGAAGCACAGACGGACGCAATCGGGACCGTCCATTAATCTGTCGTAAAGCATTTTTTTTGGGCTGCTTGAAGAAATCCCCGATATTCAGGGAGGGAGTGTGTGTGTGTGTGGGGGGGCTAATCTGCGGGTGATGCCATGCAAGGGCGCGTACGATATACTGACGGCAAACAGATCAAGTCCCGCGAAGGAGAGAGTTTTTCGGGATGGGATGTAAATGACGGAAGAGAGGAAGAGATAGCAGGAGGCAAAGGACGAATGTGATGGAAGGTAGACGGAGAGGAGAGAGAGAGAGGATGGATGAGCGGAGGCAGGCGGGGGGTTGTAGCGGAGTGAAACGCTGGGTGTCGGCGGCACCGAGGCGTATTCTAAACCCTGAATGTAAATACGCGTGAGGGGATTATCACAGAGTGCCAGGCGGCGCTTTTGGGGCTTTGTTTCCCTGTGACACCGTGACGTCGGCTTTGTTTCCCTGACAGCAGACGTGTGTGTATGTGCGTGCGCGTATCGTCATTGCGTGTGTTGCGCGTGACATCCAGGCATCTGTTTCCTGCCGGAAAAGGTTAATTACATCTCTGCCGCACGACCGGACGTGCCGCGCATAATCACATGCGCCTAATGAGACCTGTGTGTGTGTGTGTGTGTGTGTGTGTGTGTGTGTGTGTGTTTGTTTGTGTCTCGATGTGCGATCGTGAAAAGGCCGTTCTACGGCAGCTGAATAGATCTCTTGGCCACTTGTTTCAGGTTTTGAAAGTCTATTGTTGCAGCCGGGGAGATACACAAGCACGCACACGCGCGCTTCCAGAGTCACGCGCTCGCACACGGGCGACAGATGGAATCGCACCGTGGTGGCATTTAAGGACAGACACTCCACTCCCACCGAGGGGGACATTAACGGATAGGCCCGCATCGGTGTGTGTGTGTGTGTGTGTGTGTGTTTTGCAATTACTTGTCTGCCTATTGATGAGACGGAGACGCTACAGCATCAGAGGAGGGACTTCGCGCAAAGCCCTGTTGCTGATCCTGACCCCTTGACTCCGATCTTCACACTCCAGCTAAGCCGCTGATTGGACAGCTGCTCCACTTTCGATCGGGCCCAGCTCAGGCGTGAAAGCCGAAATGGGGCTCCCAGCCCTCCACGGGTGACTTTGGAAATTACTATGCACTTTTTTTCACTTGGCTGAAGTTTCTGCTAAGTTGGTTTAACACAAGCAGCTAGGTGAGGAGGAGAATTGCGGAGCGGCAATTACGGGGGAGAGGGGAGGGACGCGGCCTCGCTGAGGGAGTGTGACCGAGGGGAAATAATGGATTTCTAGGGCCCGTCGTCTCTTCGCACCTGATACAGTACACCAGCTCTGGCGAGAAATGGATCAAACAGATAAGAAATGCTTTTTGGAATCACATCAGCAGAAGCAAAGTTCCCAGTCTGCTGATTAGAGTTCAGCAAGGATGGGTGAGGGGAATGAGCTCAGTTTACAGGCTTTTTTTTCTTGAGGAATATGGCTTGAGACGGCATTGCTGTTGTTGAGTTTACTCAGCTCGAAAAGTAGAAAAATACGTCAAACCTTGAAGCCTTAGTCACAGAAACGGTTTTCTGTTTTCAAATTAAAATGAATTTTCCGATAAAAGCCTGTGCCCGCTGAACCCCCCCAACCATCCCTGTTAAAGTATCCTCATGCATGCTCTCTGTGCTGAGCAGCGGTAACCAAGTGGCGTACATTCCAGTCTGTTAAAGGATAAAGGATAAAACCCTGAGGAAGGTGAGGACGGCGCTGCCGTCACACCACCGTCTCCTGATCCTTCAATCGCTCCACCTCCTCACCCTCCTCCTCCACTTGCTCCTTTTTCTTCTTCTTCTCCCGCCTGCGGCAGAAGCCGTTCAGACCGCAGAAGCAGGCGCAAGTGAAGGGCATGGCCTATCGACGCCGCACCGCCTCCACGTAGACCTGCGGAAGGGAGAGGGAGGAGAAGAGAGGAGGGGAGGCATTAGGACGGTACCTCCATCATCTGGAAAATCTCACACACCGCTTGTGAGCTCACGAGTCTTTTGAACATAAACGGATATCTGGAATTAAGGCAGGATGAGGATATTGAAGCAAAGTTTCAAAAAAGAGTCACAATGGTGGCTCCGATCCCAGAAAATGTCAGGGATGAAAACGTAAATTGTGTGCATCTTTGTATAATTCTTTTGTAACCGACCGAGTTCCCAATGCTACTTCCTGAAATGTGTTTTACTATAAATTACCATATCAGGTTTTATTTTAATGATTGTTACGGATAATATAATTTATGTTATAGTCGTCAGTTTTAATCATAGATTATAGTCTATATAAGACGTGGATGTAGTCACCATGACGTCACCCATTGGTTTGTGGACTACAGTTTTGAAGCTTTTGGCAGCTGTCATCTTGGTTTTTGGCTGATGCCATATTTTTTTTCTTTTTTGCAACCAGAAGAGACTCGAGAGGGTGGAGCTAAATGCAACCGAACACTGAATCATTTTTAGGTGTCGAAAATGTTCCAATTAACTTTAGTGAATTGAAAAAAATACTGTGAAAGGGTTAAAGTTCTAAGGCAAAAACACAGACAACTCCCAGACCGGACAACGCCGTGGTTGAGACCTCTCAATCCCATGATAGTCCGGAAGCATACCCTGCTTTATAATCTTTTTGACTATGAAAGGGATACTAATTTATGAAATGAACATCGTGTTCTGTCGAATGATGACTTGAAACTAGCGATTGAGACCATGACCTCATGTTTACAATGTTTACTGAGGAAATAAATCAAGTGGCAATTAGGGTCATTTCCCCAGACTTCAATACAACCAAACATCTTTTTGCTGCCTGGTTTTAATTAGTTTAACTTTCCGAAAAGTCACAATTATTCCACCACTTTGGTTTGGTAGGATGGCTCTAAATGTTCCGATATCCATGAGCCTTAGCCACCATTGCTATGGAGAAGAAGTGGAAAATTGATTGGAAAATTCCGCACTTCATGATTTAAGATGTGGCGTACGTTTGTAGCATGTTTCATGCAAAAGGGCAGTTGTGTTTGTGAGAAACGTAAAATGCAGACATTTATTTCTGGTGACCATGTGGTTAATGTTGTCAGGATCCCTGTCAGACCAGACACCTCCCATGGCCACACAGCTGCAGCCACTCCAGCCGATTACCTCCTGCAGGCTGACACACCAGACTCAGGTCCCACTAACGCTTCCCCTGGCACTATATAAACTCTGGTCCTGCAGTCTGGGGTTGTCAGGTCGTACCGTCTTTCACCCGCTTCAACCCCGTTGCAGCTTCTGCCTCAAGCTGCAATGGGTGTCCGTCGGTCCGGGAATCCCCCGTGCCCTCCTTTGTGTTTACGGACTACACACCGCTGCTCTGCCCTCCGTGGTGTTAACGGACTACACACCGCTGCTCTGCCCTCCGTGGTGTTAACGGACTACACACCGCTCCTCTGCCCTCCGTGGTGTTAACGGACTACACACTGTCGCTCTGCCCTCTGTTGTGTTAATGGACTACACACGTCGTCAAGCTGCCTGCTCTCCGGTGTCGAGCCACGGGACATCACGCCGTCAAGCTATGGGACTCACACCGTTGATCTGCCTACTCTCTGGTGTCGGACCACGGGCTCCACACCTTCCTGTCTTCCTTACTCTGGCTAAATAAAGTCTGTTTCACCGTACTCTGTCTCCTGTGGTCTTGCTATTGGGTCCTAACCGTGAACTCCCGTGACAAATGTAGCAGAATTGTCCAATATCTACATTCTTGTCAGCGACAGGGTTGAGCAACAAAACACTGCTAATCTAAATCTTTACCTTTCCTTAGTACAATAGAATTTTAGGCTCACTGACTTTATTGTTATGAAAATGTTTCTCACTTTTTTATATGGGCTTGTACCTTTGACTTTTTATCAAAGTTTCAAGTTATTATTCTAGTTAATAAACACGTTTACTTCTGGATGCCTAGACATTTAAAATGACTCCTCCCACAATGGAACTCTACAGGTGACGTAATTTCTAATCCAAAACGTGACTGAAAGTCAAATTAGCCACTGTGTAAACACATCCCGGAGGTGGCAGAGCGAGATCAAAGCATTGATTCTAACAGCGTTGGCGTCACGGTCCACCCCTCATGGCTACATGGTCAGGAACATACACTCGGTCAGCCCTTCGTAGCTAAATGGTCAGGAACGTACCCTCGGTCGACGTCTCATGGCTACATGGTCAGGAACGTACCCTCGGTCGACCCCTAATAGCTACATGGTCAGGAACGTCACCCTCGGTCGACGTCTCATGGCTACACGGTCAGGAACGTACCCTCGGTCGACCACTGATGGCTAAATGGTCAGGAACATACCCTCACACTCACAGCCACATAGCTTCTAATCTTAATTAATTGAGATTTACCATCATTCATATCAACTGCAGGCCTACAGCTGGAAAACTGTTGTAATCCACAAAATGTATAGCGGACAGCTGTCGATAATAAAGCTGTGTGTGTCTTTGACTTTTTTGCAGAGCTCTCAGCTAAAAAAAAAAATCTGCAGAGAATGTTACTGCGGTCCAGTCGATAGGTCGGTCAACACACACTGCACACTCGCACATACACTGCGGTAAAGACTGGCCTGGTGGTCTATTAAGCGCTGTCACTCATGGAGGGGGGTGGGAGCACTGTCATTACTCTTCTTCTCCCCTTTTTCTTCTCATTGCGCTTCAACTACTCTCTTTCTTTTTCTCCCGCTCACACACACACACACACACACACAGCCAGAAGTCTTAAGGCTCACCAAACTCCAAACGTTAACACTTTTTTCCACTGTGGCGCGCTTGCAGCCAATTGTGAATGAGCACCGAGATTAGGAGACGCGAGGTGAAACTGAGAGCTTCATTAAATACCAACCTGAGTCAGCAGCACCAGCAGGTCTGACTGAGAAGTGTGTACCATGTGTGTGTGTGTGTGTTTGTAAAGCAAGTGGGAGAGTGGGTGACAAAAAGCACAGACCAAACATAAAGTGTGTGTGTGTGTGTGTGCATGGCTTTAGGGATTGATGTGAGCTTCAACCTGTCTCATATGGGGGCAATTAACTGAGCAAGACTCCAGGCTGCCTGCAAGCGGAGAGAAAAACGCCTCGGGCCATGCCTGTGTGTGTGTGTGTGTGTGTGTGTGTACATATATATATATATTAAACCTCCATGCGCTCTTCTCTAATCCCTCCTCTGTCATTTCGGATATCCATCTAATCCCAGTCTGCAGATCTCCCACTCTGTACCCAATGGCTTTAGACCCTATGTGACATGCCAGAGAAAATCACATAGGAATAGAAAGCCATAAAACACAGCAGCGAGCCAGTCACGCCGACTGCAGGAGCAAACATTTTCCAGGTGTGTGCGTTCCTCTCGCTCCGCGCCTTTAACACCCTCAGCTTGTCTGACAGTTGAACAAGGACCCGCAGAGGACCTACAACAGTGCTGAAGACACTCCTCCAATCCCTCCGTTCCCTCCTCACTCTCGCCCCGCTTTGTCCCTTTCTTCCTTCCTTTCTTTCCCTCGCTCTTCATCCCAGAGAGTCAGTGGCATCTTGTTTTGGTGGGTGCGTAATTACTAGTGGTTCTCTCACAGGCGAGCGCAGAGATGAGACGGATAAAAAACAGCCTGCAGACCCCCTCTGAATTATTAACTGGCAAAAAATACAACCAAAAAAACGAATGAGTCAACGTTAACGGAGAGGGCGAGGGCGGCGAAGCAGCCCACGTGCGTCCTCAAATAAACACATAAATGAAAAGAAGGTCCGAGTGCAGCGTGGCACCGTGCATAAATGAGCCGTCCGTGGTGGGATCCAAACTCAGGGTTAGACCGATATTTTTTGGTTTTGGTCATGTTGGCCAAGAGAAAAAAGCGATGAATGCAATGAATTTGAATTATTTAACACTTTGATACAATTTTAACTTGTAAATGATTAATTTCAAGGTTGTGATATTCCCCACTGATTCATTGTTTGGCTTCTTTTGTTCCATCAAGCTGTAAACCCTGTAATTAATGCATTATCATGACCCATATTGGATTTTGAGACTTTACATTTTTCTTAGATAAACACAAATAGTTCCAAACTATTTCCATTTGAAAAAAAAAAATTAATAGATAAAAGTTTACGTTATGAAAATAAAAAAAGCGACTTGCATTATTGTCTATTAAAAAGAAATATAGCATCCTTGACTCGTGAACCCAAGGGTAAGAACCGTATCACATTGTGCAACTATTTACCAACATATGCAAAAGGTTTTACAAAAAATCAATTTCTTTGTATTTAGAAAAAATACTTCTTCCTGTAAAACAAAAGATGACGTGTGCTTGCGTAAGCTAGTACCAGCCGACTTTAACTAATAACATCATGACGTCTATCAATCAATCTATTTGCAACTTTTAGCAACAAGAAAGGTGTTTGTGCAGCATGGATGTATAAAGAGAACTGATCCACATAGTTGGAGGCTGCACCCCGTTCCTCCCTATGAAAGCTGCTCAGTGGCGCACAAAGCAAAAAAATAAGTTGACTTCCGAGTAGAAAGTTACCCGGATCTTACAGCGACCTTCTGCAACCATGTGCCCATTGGGCAGGAGCAGTAGCAGGTTTTTTTTTAACCCCGCCTCCCACCCCTCAGTCCACTTTATTTATGGACATCTCCTTCACAATGCAAGTCTTTGAGGATAAGTATTTTTGGGCCTAACTTCCAGCAAGCTAGCTGTTTCCCCCTGGTGTAAGTCTTTGAGCTAAGCTACGCTAAACTGGCCGCTGGCTGAAGCTTCATATTTTCCACACAGAGTGGTATCAACCTTTTAGTCTAATTCTCAGAAAGAAAGAAATCCCTTCCCAAAAAGTCCAACTACTCCGTTAAGATCATAGGCAAAACACACACCTTCGAGATTACTCATAACCGAACGTTTTCTCTGCTTCTGGTGAACAAAGAGCGACTTTACAGTTCGGAGGGGAATCCCTTTTTTTTTTCGAAAGACTGCTCCAGGAACAGGCGTGGGGGATGGGAAGTCAGAGGGCTGGAAAGACATGCAGAGATTAGAGAAAATGAGATAAAGGAGCAGGGTTTAAGAATAAAGCAGGACAGGCACTCAGAGATAGTTCGAGGATTAATGTCAAAGTCGTCCATCCTTGTTTTTAGGCCCTCTTTTTCCAACCCCGTTCCCTGTGAAAACTTGCCCTGCTTCCTCAATATGCACTTGTTTGTGCATGTGTTTGTTTCTGTCCGCGTTTTGTGTGCCTAAGCTGATTTGTGTCTTATCGAGATCCGCTGTGGAAACAGACAATGTGGTTTATTTGTTATCGCCTTGTTTGGACGGCGAGATAAGGCGATCGGCATTTGCGTCGAGTGAGCGGCAATTTACGTGTGCGCACAGTCGTACCGTGTGTGTGTGTGTGTGTGTGCGCAGAGCAACAGTGTTATGCCTTTTGAGTTTGAGTGACAGAATCCCTAATGCTGATCCCTACGGTCAACAGCCCAGAGACGTTTCACAGAAAGCTTATTAAACTTTATCCATTATTTATGCCGTGCCAGAAACACACACACACACACACAAAGCAGAAACCCTGTACGTGAGCGGGTTTCATGCTGACGTGTGCATGACTTCTATTCATGGATTTGTAAGCAGCCACCGAGAAAACCTCCGGTCCAGAACATTACCCATTAGGGGAGCAACAAGACGCTCTTACTGGTGTGTAAAAGAGAAGTTTTACTCTGCCACGGCCCCGAATATTCCCAATCTTAAATCTTAAAGCCACCGCTATAATCCGCATTTTGTTTTTTAGGTCATTAAATGTCAGATTTGGTTTTACTTACATCTCGCATGCTCTGCGTAGCTGCAGCAATCCTGCATGTTTCCACGGCGTGGCCACATATGAGCCATTTACCTGCCACCTGTTTGATCGAGTCAGACACACAGGTAGTCCCCCCCTCTTTATCTCCTGTCTCCGTGCCTGTCTTTTCTGGCTTTGAGGCCCACTTCCACTCTCTTTACCATCGCGTAGACATTAAAAAAAACGTCCGTGCACCCCGGATTCCTGCACTCCTTCCCGGTACCCTGCGCAAAGCCTTCACCTGTATCTGTAGCATTCTTGTCTCCCCCCTCCTTATCCCCCCGTTCTACCCGCCCTCCTGACTCTCTCGGTCTC
>NW_022280130.1:655105-655832 GCF_004355925.1 Anarrhichthys ocellatus
GTACTAGTACAGGTTACCATATGAAGGACGATGTATGGAATGAATAACTAGTACTAGTACAGGTTACTGTTTGAAGGACAGTGTATGGAATGAATAACTAGTGCTAGTACAGGTTACTGTTTGAAGGACAGTGTATGGAATGAATAACTAGTACTAGTACAGGTTACTGTTTGAAGGACAGTGTATGGAATGAATAACTAGTACTAGTACAGGTTACTGTTTGAAGGACAGTGTATGGAATAAATAACTAGTACTAGTACAGGTTACTGTTTGAAGGACGATGCATGGAATGAATAACTAGTACTATTACAGGTTACCGTATTAAGGACGATGCATGGAATTAATAACTAGTACTAGTACAGGTTACCGTATGAAGGACGATGCATGGAATGAATAACTAGTACTAGTACAGGTTACCGTATGAAGGACGATGCATGGAATGAATAACTAGTACTAGTACAGGTTACCATATGAAGGATGATGTATGGAATGAATAACTAGTACTAGTACAGGTTACTGTTTGAAGGACAGTGTATGGAATGAATAACTAGTACTAGTACAGGTTACCGTATGAAGGACGATGTATGGAATGAATAACTAGTACTAGTACAGGTTACCGTATGAAGGACGATCTATGGAATGAATAACTAGTGCTAGTACAGGTTACTGTTTGAAGGACAATGTATGGAATGAATAACTAGTACTAGTACAGGTTACCGTATGAAGG
>NW_022280130.1:655842-709760 GCF_004355925.1 Anarrhichthys ocellatus
ACTGTTTGAAGGACGATGTATGGAATGAATAACTAGTACTAGTACAGTTACTGTATGAAGGACGAAACACTCTAGAAAATAGAGGCAGAGGGAGGAAAAAAAGGGGGAGAGAGTAAAAGAGAGAGAGGGAGAGGGCACCCTGCTCCAGATATCTGCCTGTGAGCCGCTCACAATTCAGACACGGTGGCTTGGCCTTGCCGTGGCGAGCGCGGGAGAGGAGAGGAGATGGGCAGAGGAAAAAAAAAACAGGAAGGAGGGACAGAAAGTCAGGCCAGAGAAAAGGATTAGCGATCAAAGACAGCCACCGGCCATCCTGAAAGCCCCCCTACACACTCACACACACACACACACACACACACACACACACACACACACATTCATAGAGAGAGGGAGAGAATGAGGGAGATTAGAGTTTTTCCATGGGGTTAATCATTTACCTTCCTCTTTGCCAGCAGCACCTTGGCTGTGAGAACGAGCGCCTTTTATGCATAAACCCATTTGCATTAGCCGCAGTGTAAATGTTAAGAGGGCAAACACTCACCCGCACACACACACACACACACACACACACACACGCACACACACACACATTGATTGATTACGGTGCCGTAATGAGAAATATGTGCTCGTCTAAATTTCTCTCTAATTGGTTTCACAGCCCTTTTTTCCCCCCGGAGAGGTGCTTCGGGAACTTAAAAAAACACAACACGACATCTACTTTTTCCTCTCCTCCTGGAGAAAAAAATCCCAAACTGGAACCTCGAGTTCTGAAACGCTTTTAATTCCCGCTCAACCTCTGTCTCCTTCGCTCTTGACGAGTCGCCGATGAAGACATGAACAATGGGCTGGAGATGCCAATTAGGCTGTCAAACGGCAGCACAACAATGCGCCTCCGCTTCCCAGAGGTGGAAGGACGGAGAAGGGGAAGCTCAGGCAGCGAGGAGGAGGAGAAGAAGAAAAACTTTGCGAGGGCTCATATCTAATCAGGGAATCCCCCTTCTCGATCACTCTGTGTGCAGAGAAACACACACACACACACACACACACACACACACACACACATCTCTCACCGTCAGAGGCTTGACCTCCACTAGCTGATCTCGCTCCTCGGCTTCCCATCGCCCTCCCACTGGCTGACCTGATTGGCTAATGACGGCTCATTTATCTTGATGCAGCACCTGCAGTGTCTACAAGGCGCATGTGTGTGTGTGTCGGAAAAAGTGGGTTTGCGTGTGCACACACACACACACACTGTATACCTCATCCCTGCTAGACTAGCTGTGTGTACGCCAGCGCTGCCCTTTGCTGCAACAGCTTGCACACATTGGTTCACCTCTGGGGAAATGAAGGAGAGGAGGAGGATGGAGTAATTGGGGAGAACGAGGTGAAGAGGAAGAGGAGGGAGACAATGATAAAGCAGGAAAGGGAGGGGGGGAGAGGAAGAAAACAGGAGCAGGGAAAGAGAGGTAAGGAAGGAGAACAGTAATAGGAGGCGGAAAAAGAGAAGAAAGAGCAGAAAAAGAGAAGATAAAGAAGGATGAGATGAGGATGATCAAAAGAAAGGAAATAGATAAAAGGGCAAAATAATACCAGAGGAGAGAATGGAGGAGGGAGTTCAAATGAAAGGGAAGAGGGATTGATGCATGTTTTATTCACTCACCGCTAACACTTCTTTAATTACCGCAGCTAGAACATTGCCGGTGTGTGATCACCGCATGCGTGTGTGTGTGTGTGGGGGTCTCTGATATGTGTTTTACACGGCAGCCATTAATTATAAAGGAGGCTGAATAAGTGAGGCCAGCCAAAAGAACAAGCCCAGCAATCTCGTAGACGCTTTATACTATAATCCCAGCATCCATGGATTACCCATATCAAATTAAACTATAAACATAATCACTATCCTTTCTTCAGTCAGTTTACATCTGTAGCAGGCACTCCTTTAGCTGTTGATTAAGATTTTCACAATAAGGCTGCTGACATACAAACTAATCGTAAGTGAGTAATAAGTAATTCAAGCTTTACTCCTCCAAACTAAACCACTCAATATGCAATTGACTCGCAAAACAACCCATATGATCATTTCCTAAAGATTGATATTATACCCTTTTTCCGACGAAAACATTTTGAAACATGAACTCGCGACAGACTTTTCCAGTAGACAAGTGTGCCTTGCTGTTTTCTTTTTCCTGGCGTGTCATCTTCAACGTCCAGGGTTAATAAACAATAGGAAGCAGCATGGAGGCAAGTGAAAAATGCTAAGCTGGTTACAGTACCTGTTTTATATCCGTTACTTATTCTCTCTATCAAACCTGGTGCCGACCAATTTTGAATTCATGTTGGAGCCCTGCCTCGATGGAGACGGATGGAATCTGTGGCTGAGATGACAAAAAGAGGCAGCTGTTTCAATGTGCCATAGACTGTATATAAGAAGTGTACGTAGTCATCGTGAGGTCACCCATTGGTTTGTGGACTGCCATTTTGAAGCCTCGAGTTCGGCAATTTCATTGTCGCCATCTTGGATTGCAGCTGTTGCCATGTTGCTTAGTTTTGCAACCAACAAACGGAAGTTACCATATTTGGAATGCAGAGGAGTGACGTAGAGATGCCGGATACTGCGCTGATAGCGGCAGCGACCTGTCAATCACAGTAAGCCCGCCCTAAAGCATACTCTGCTTTATGGCCTATTTGACTCTAAATGGACCATAATGTACTAAATGAACATCATGCTTATTGAAGAAGTCTTGAAAGTAGAGATTGAGACCATAGACGTATGTGTTGACACAATATTTATTTAGTCATTTTCTCATAGACTTCTATACAATCAGACAGCTGGAGGAGTTGCCCCCTGCTGGTGAGTAGAGAGAATGCAAGTTTTAAGACACTTCTGCACTGGTTTACACAACCTAAATCAGCTACTTTTGCTGCGTCGCATTTTTGTAACAGTGAAACCATTAGCGGTCTTAAAAATATGCGAGAACTTTACTGTAATGATGGATAGAACTGATGTCCAGAGCTACAACATCTAACCCAAATCTCTAATGAATCAGTTCTCAGCAGGTTTGAATAACTACAGGTGACTGAAGCTGCTTCCTGGAAAGATCCTGGTCACGGTATAAAGAAACCAAAGTGCAAATCACAGTCTCCTGGGGGCAATTTCCTGCCCAACCTCCTCACTTGGGAGGTTTTTCTCGGCTCTATAAGAACGTTATGCTACTCCCACCTTTGCTCATTAGAAAGGGAAGTCATTATTCGTGCGACCACAAGAGGTTACTTGTCAGCAAAACGTGGACACGGCTTGTTTTAAGTGTTCAGGCGGGGGACTGACTCATTCCTACAGCATTGGCTCACTAATATGTGTAAAATGTTAGATGTAACCAATGGCAATCATTTCTTACTTTAACCTGCGTTCGTTAACATTTCTTCAAGTTCACCCACTTATTTGTCGTCTTCTCCCGCTGCAGCTTATTTTATTTGATCGTTCATGTAAGTGATAACCTCAAATCGCCTCACGTTATGCCTCACTCATCCTTCTCCCTTTCCCCTCTCCTCCTCCTCCTCCTCCTCCTCTCCTCCCTGACTGCAGAGAGAGGAGGGTTTGGATGTATTATGTCTCCTTTTGTTCTTCGCTGTTGGCTCATTGTCAAATAAAAAAAGAAAAAAGTGGAAGAGGGCGGTTAGCGGGGGAGACGGAGGAAGAGAGGAGGTGAAGGACGAGTGGGTCCCGATATGACGTCCGTCCTGTTTGTAGGTAGATATCGGAGGCTTCACCCGCCTCTGCGAATCCCCCCACACCCCCGCGTCTCCCCTCTTTGTGCGCCCCTTATCTTTTATTTTCTCTCTCTCGAGCCAGGTGCTGCTTATCCAGCCTTCAGCACATCTCATCCATCCAGCTTTATCTCCCACACTGGCACCACGGAAACTCACATTTTGACGTGCGAACACACACATATTCCTTCTACCTGCTCCACTGCCCCCTCCGCCCAACCCTTTTCATATCTCCATCTTTCAATCCCTGACCTATCCCATCGCTGCTCCGGAGTCAGCCGCCGACACAGACAGATAGACAGACAGAGAGGTTGGGCAGACAGACAGGCTGCTCGGAGCTCATCGACTCCAGATCTGTATCTTAACTCCAGTCTTAGGGGGGGGGGCTTAATCCGGCTGCTTGTCTCCGGCGTAGCCAGCTACCACAGCAGCCGATAGCCACGACACACAAATCCATACAGCTCAAACTCTCCCGACTAGCTTTAGAGAGTCAAGTTTCTATAAAGTAGGCACTTTAGCCCCCCCTCATGTGTTTATTTTTTTGTATTATTTCGGAGGTGGCGCAGCACAAATTGATTTAAAAAGAACCATCCGTGCAAGCTGCATTGTTTTCTAAATCTGCGGAAAAACGAGACGCCTGTGTGGAGGTTTGGTTTCTGCATTGCTGTTTTAATACTGTATATATTCACTGCCTATAATTCCACTGGTAAAATCGCAGCTAATCTTTGAACTTTCTCTTCTTTTTGGAGTGCGAGTGTCAGTGTAGCTGCTGGCTGCAAAGGGAGGGAGGAAGGGAGGGAGTGTGGCGAGGCTGCCTGAGCCGGGCTCTCCATCCTGATTTAGAATTAGATCTATTTCTGTTCACCCTCCACCCCGCTGGGAAATATTTAAATCTGCCATGGAATGTGTGTATATGTATGTGTGTGTGTGTGTGTGTGTGTGTGTGTGAAAGAAAGAAAGAGAGAGAGAAAGAAGAAGTAAAAAGTTAAAGTAGAGATGATTTAAATATGTATATATAAAATATACATACATATACTGTATATATTGGCTTGTTGTTTGAGAATTTGCATTTGGTACACGACTTTGGCAGTGTGGTTGTCTATTCGCAGGCCAATTAAGTCACTGAAGTCGAATCAAACGGAATGAGAAAAGAGGAGGATAGGAAAAAAAAAAAAGAGCTCGATAGATGGAAAAGAGGAACAAAAAAACAAAGCAGGGGAGGGTTTGCGGGCTCGGTGTGAACTAGTAGGGGAGCGAGACTCAAGCCGTGGTCACCGGCGATTCGTAAGCAGAGCACGTACAGACTGAGCCGAGCTCACCCCTCTGGCTACACACGCACGCACACACGCACACGCACGCACACGCACATGCACACACACACACACACACACACTCTCAATCACACCAGCAGTCTGGAAAAGCCTGACCCACACATATTGAGCTCTATGTCCAATCCTACTGCCGTTCAAATGTCACCGCCAGCACCTTTGACCCCAAACAACACACACACACACACACACACACACACACACACACACACTCTCTACAGTTGAAAACAATACAGCATGCCCACACATTGAAGAGCTTTAAAACTAAAAACAGGCTGTAACAGTGAAAAAGTGTGTTTTGTCAGATAAGGAGGTGACACACACTCACCTCTTAGTGGGACCCGGAGCTCCGCTAGCGCCGTGGTGTAGAAATGACCGGCTGCGCCCCCCGGTGCTCGAGCGGACACATGCACATGCAGTAGTGGTGCGAGAGGTGTGTGTGTGTGCGTGCGTGAGGACAATGAGACTGGACTGGATCAGCTTAGTAGCAGTAGGAGGAGGAGGAGGAGGAGGAGGAGGGAGGGAGGGAGATGTGTGGTTGGGCGGGAAGGTGGAGAGGAGAAAGAGAGAGAGAGATAGAGAGAGAGAGACTGGGTGAATAATAAAATACAGCAGAAGAAGAAAAGAAAAAGAAGAAAAAGGTGAAAAGGGTCCCACTGAAGCAGAGTCCCCTCTTGTTCCATTTGTGTGTATGTGTGTTTGTGTGTGTATGCATGTGTGTGTGTGTGTGTAGGCTGTGGAGGGTCTCCTGTTCGTCACTTGGGACTTGGCGCTCTGCCCTCGGAGCAGAAAAGTGTAGCGAGAGCGGCTTTCATTTCTCCTCTCAGTGTCGATGTGCGTGTCAAGCAGCCAGCCTGTAGCATTACAACGCAACCTCATGTCTTCTCGTCTCAGACGCTCCTCGAGCCTCCTCTTCGTCCTCTTCATCTCTGTCTCTCTCTCTCTCCAGGGAAATACCTCTGCCACTAATCTCTTCAAAGGTCTCTCAACCAGTCAAGCTACTCTCTCTCTCTCTCTCTCTCTCTCTCTCTCTCTCTCTCTCTCTCTCTTTCAGTTTCCTCCCGCTCAGCTCTGCACTGTGAGGACAAAGTCTCGCCTTGTCAAATCATTTTTTTGTCCATAATTGAGTCCTAAAATCTTATTTCAGTGCAAAAAGTCATTACAATTTTCAAATAGAAAGGATCTTGTTCAGAGAGTTTTCTCAAAGTTTGTGTCCGTGACTTTACAAGGACGAAGAAAAGAGCTGGCTATAAAATAAAAAAGTATACTTGATTTCAGATAAAAAGACAGATAATAATAACTCTCAAGTATTTGTTGTGTATTTAAAGTTCAATTCCTCTGTGCCATAGAGCTCCATTGTTGCCCAAAAACTATTACAAAGACTATTACATGTTCCTTCATTGCTTATCTTGACTAAATCCCACATACACCTGCGAATACTGTAAAAACTCACCAGGGGCATCAAATGTGCATTCATCCGCGACTGAAAATAGTCCCTGATAAAAGCATTCTTTACTCCCGGTTTGAATGCTTTTGCTACAAACTACAGTGCCCAGCTGTTTAAGTACATACTATAGCCTTTGTTAAAAATGAATATGAAAATGTACGTCATTGTCTCGGTCTAGAAGAGCCACGGGCGGTGAAGATGTTGGAGGGTGCTGAAACATATTGTTGGTTTTGGTCTTTTCATGGGATTCAATGAGAATAACCAAAAACAACATACAATAACACCAGCCTTATCCTTTAAAGACGACACAAAAATTCTGCAAAGAAGGAGATTCACACGCACACATTCCGGCATTCACTCACAATCATACACACACACACACACACACACACACCCTGAGCTCCAGGTGTATGTATGCGCGTAATTGTGTGTGTGAAGTGCCGTGCAGCCTCAATCCTCCGGCTCAGCCACGGAGAAGCCAAACTCCACATCCAATTATTTGCTTCTCAAAGGCAGACAGATGGAGCAAGGGAAAAAAAAAAAACAGAGAGCGTGGTAGAGAGACTTAGAGAGAGAGAGAGAGGCTCTTTGAGGGACTGCATAGGGGGGAATTAATTAGAATGAAAAAGAAAAAAGGAGAGAAGAGACTCGTCTCCGCTCGAGTTCGGAGAATAGTTTCGCAATTAGTCAAAAGAACAAAAAAACAAACAGAGCCCGTGGAGACAACTCAGCAGAGAGAGTGAGCGAGCTAGAAAGTGAGTGAGAGAGACGGAGATGAAAAGCCAAATGGAGAAATGCCCAAAAGGAACAGAGGAGCTGAAGTTGTTTGATAAATGACTGTCGTGCTCTATATATATATATATATATATATATATATATATATATATTCTTTTTTTGGTTATTTTTTTTAGTTTTGTGTCAACGTACCCTTCCTGAGGCGAGCGCTGTCCGTCCTGCCTTCTCAGTCCTTGTGTTCTTCTCCCGGTCCTCCTTCACCTCCACTTTTTCTTCTCCTTCTTTTCCCTTCTTCTGCCCTCCGCTGTCCCGGGGTATTCCATCAAAGAAGAGTCGGGCTCAAGGTGGATGGATGGAACGCTGCCGCGTTTCAAGCGCACACTCCAGCTTCCGCGGTCTTCTCCTCTTCTGCTCTTTTTTTTCTCCCTTTCCTCCTCTTTCTCTCTTTATCACTTTCGTTGGCCGGGGCATTTGTCTTTTTCTTCCTGGCGGCGGTGACACACAGCGTATGGGGGGGATGGGGTGAGGATGAGAACAAGGAAGGGTGGAGAGAAAGACAGAGAGAGCAAAAAAAGCAAAAAACAAAAAAAGGAGGGAAACGAGCAAGCGTAGGTAGATGGAGCGGAGAGCGGGGAATGACAGCGAGAGGCAGGTGGAATGGGTAGTGACACATAGCGGAGGTGTGTGTTTCAGCGTGAGTGCAAGTGTGTCAGAGCACGGGGGCCGTCCTTCCAGCTGACACACCACCAACGAGTAAGAGGTGGAGGAGGAATGGGTGGAAGGATGGATGGAGGGAGCGATACAGCAGGAGCGCCACCTCCTCCCTTGCACACACACACACACACACATTTGCATAGTTCATTATCATTCACTGCATCTCGCCACGACACGCATGGCTAACCTACTCACGGAGCCGAACCCTCAACTGAATCCTAATGGAGGAGAGGGAGGGAGGGAGAGAGGAGGAGGGGAGGGTGTATCGGGCGAGCAGGTGTCCCCTCTACGTCTATTGTTCCCTGTCAGTGTGTGTCTATATGTGCATGAGAGTGTGTTCGGGTCCTTCCAGCGTGTGCGCATGCTCACAAGTAGGAGCTTTTTTCTTGTGGTAAAGTAGCTGAATAAACACTCGCTGTTCCAGACACAAGCTCCACTTCTATTCTCAAGCTACATTTTTCAAAATGAACCCAAGGATTTAGTGTTTCCCTGAGAGACCCCCCCGCCCCAGGACAGAATCTAGACCAGCATGAATACATTTTTTAATAATTCCAATATGAGTCAGACACTTTTCCGAAATTCAAATGAGGCAAATCCACACGCATTACAGTGTTGTACAGTTCTCATTCCTAACTCGCCAGACACTGACGTTTGGTCGGGGCATCAGCAGTCGACACACAGAGACCGCTGTATGCGACGTAGCAGCCGTTAACGGCCGGTAAGAGCACGTGATGTTGTATAAAGTGCGTGAAGTCTGCTTAGGGCGGGCGGGATGGGTTAAACAAACACGGGACTTCTGTCCAGGAGACTGGTGTTACTAAGTGGTTTTATTTCCTAAACCCTAATGTCCTGTGATGGCACAAGTTTTATTTTGAAAGGACACTATGCATTTAATGAGAGTATACTGACAAGCCATCATGACACAGTGAAAACTGATGCCAGCAGCCCCGATGGCCAAGGTGCACTGAGCAAGTGGCTTGAGAGAGTGAGAGTGATGATGTGTTGTTTTAGCGAATAAATCACATATCTTCACTCCGTTGGTCCGATTAACAAGATTACATACATTGCCGAAAAGCACCAAGTAGTTAGAATTAATCAATTGGGTTCGAAAGTCAATTTTTGATTTTGATTTCCTACAAAACGTGGTGTTTGTTGTCAAATCTAAGAGCCAATTAGCTCTTTGATCCGGCGACAGCCAGGCGTTTTCCATCATGCCCTGGGTCATGCAGTCGGTGGAGAACAACTGTGGCAACTGGCTCTAAAGTCTGCGGCTGCCTCGATTCAGGTATTGTTCTCGGGTGAGGTAAAATGGCCAGATGGTTTGGTCAGGTGTAAGCAGTTCTGCGGGCGTTGTACGAGACTGTTGTGGTGAAGAGGGAGCTGAGCCGGAAGGCTCTCGATTTACCAGTCCATCAACTGGTAGGAGGGGTAGAACCAGAGAACGCTGGAGAGATTATTAACGCCTCAGGGTTCCCTAGGAAGAGAGGAACGTCTCAAATACCCTCATAAGGCTGCTGCCCCTGCAACCTGCAGTCCCGGATAAGCAAAAGACGATGGATGGATGGATGATTGGACGTTATTTCAGTCATGGAATTAAAGTAAAATATGTCAACGATGACCTTTGTTTTCCCATGGGAAAGGAACAGCAGTCTGCTGGTGGAAGTCCTGCATTTGTTTGACCCACATATCCACCCAGAGCTTCTCCCTATGCGGACTTCTGCAGACTATGATTAGAAACATATTTGTGACATGTCATTTACAATGCATTTTCGACAGTTGGTACAAACAATCTATCCCTGTAACTACAGTTAACTATGTAGAGGACAATCAAATCATGTAATTTTGCTCTATGGGTCCACTTTAATAAGATTACATAGCTGGCAGGCAAGCATCAATTAGGTAGGATTAATCAATTTTAGTGCCAAAATGTGCTCTCTAAGCACACGCTAAGCACCCATTTAAGGCTGTAAGTGTGGCTAAGCTGTTAATGGTTATGATCACTTTCAGCTGTTCACCTTTTCTTGACAGGCTTACTGAGTACGCAAAGTTTCCCTCTTTGCTCCGCTGTGTGAAGAAACTCCCAGTGGCTTGCTCAGTGCAGCATGTGTACGCACACTTGTGATGCTGCTGTGACAAGTAACAGCTAAAGGCAAGTACAAGTAACTTGCAATTACAGTAGGGCTTCAAGATAAACAAGTCTGCCTTCATCACGTACTCATGAAATTCCTCATGGTGTTTGACAGCTCCACAGCAAAGAGTAATGTAATAAAAAAAGTTGTTTATTAGCTTGACATTCATTCCATTATTGCTGTACATGTTCTAAATTGCTAGGAATTTGTAGATTCATGCAAACTAAGGCGGTAATCTATGTCCATGTTATTTGCTTCAATGTAACAGGGTTCAGTTTTTGTGTTGTTACTTACAGTGACCCCTATTCTCTGCTGCTGCTGCAACAATTATGTTTGCCCACACAGGCATGTAATCAAGTGAAATGAGTTCCTTTTAAAGCATTTAAAGTCTCCAAGTCCTCAATCTAATGAGCCCTTATCCAAGTGAAATAAAGCCAATGAATCTTGTTACATTCCACTGGCAGCATACAATATACAGGTTCAAGATACAATATGTTACATCATAAAGGCCTTTACAAAGCGGGGACGGGTTCTTTTAGTGCGATCAATTCGCCCGTCAATATATTTTTTTCCGATCTGTTGTTTTTGTACGCGGCATCATTTTTTCCGGAGTGAGGTCTTGTTTTTTTCCGCACCGCAAATAAAGGCATCATCCAATCACTTTGTGTGTTCACCATGTTGTGCAAGAACACGGACACTGTGTAGTTCGAACCAGAGCGTGACACCATGACAAAGGCAGCGCAGACCAAATCCACTCCTTACATTCTTACCTTTCACAATAAAAGCCCTACACTTATACACTGAGTAACAGCTCACTAGTGGGAACCCACATGGCTCTTTTTTAACCTGGCTAGATTGCCAATGCAACCTATGCAGCTGACTAAAGCTGGTCGAGACCAGTTCGTTTAAAGTAATGTATTGTCATTCTGTTGTCAAAAGTCAAATTTATGAGCGACACAGATTCCCAGCTGAGGGAATACCTTAATTATGCAAACTTGTTTCACCATAACGCTACTACTTGCTTTGCCAAAATTGTTTTGGACCAGTTATTAAACAAAAGCTAATAATATCAGATACAATTAATAAACAAGGCCTATAACAGTTTCCCACCATTGTGTTCAGCAAAAATGTCACTCAATAGTAAAAAGAAGAACCTGCGGGACATGAAGTCCTGTTGTTGTATTGCAGTGTCAATAGAAAATATCATGAGCATGTGTATTACCTAATAATGTGAAGTATTCCAGTGCAGTGTTTTTTATAAAGGTATGGTTCGTGTTATGTCGCTGCCCCACTCTCTGATCAATGGGTAAAAAATAAAAGCTACATCTCGTAATAGTTCTTGTCCATGGTTTCGACCAAGATGGAGCTGACATTTATATTGTGATCGTTCCCTTTTTGCCACTTCTTTGTTTACCCACTCTCTGCACTTTTACAGTTTGTACTGTTCTGAATGTAGTTTCCCTGCCTGTAAAATCCTGCTCTAAAGTTTCTCCTTTTCTTAATGAGGCTTTGGTGGGTGGTTTTCCCTTGTTCTCATTGTGGGTTTAGGGCTGTGGGGTGCCGTTTTCATTTACTGTTTCATTATGTAGGCGTTACAAAGCCTCCTGAGATTCCACCAGTTAGTAAGAGCTGTATGAATATGCTTCACTTCTTCCAGTGCTAACATGACTGAAAGCTTTCAGTTTCTGGCTACAGACGATGGTGGAGTTAAAGGCCCCTAAAAAACACTTAACATTTTTATTTGTTATGTGTTAAGTCAACCCGTCAAATACAGTCGCTTGGTCAGTTCCCCTTGGTGTCTGATGCCGAGGAACCGTAGTTGAACCGTTTTCAACTAATGTAAACCCAACCGATGATGGTCAGAGCAACTGGTGAAGTATAAAAAGCGAGAAAGTCTGCTTAGGTCAGGGTGGATGTTTGGGTCAAATAAACACACTTTCTTTTTCCTCAGGGAAACCCCAGGAGACCGGTGTTCTTGTGCCGACTTAAACTAAGTCAATGTTGACTAACTACTTTCGTTATGCAAGTTGCATACTAACATTGTGTATGCAAGTTAAAAAACATACTTATTCTACGTAACAAACTTATTTTAACTCAAAACACAATTTTTCATAAACCTACCCATGTAGTTTTGTTTATCTGTGTCATTATTAGACAATTAAAGCAACTGACATTGTGCAAAAAGCCAGAGAATCTGCATTGGGCGGGTGTGGTTGGACGGGTGATACAAACACAGGACTTTCACCCAGGAGACCGCAAGTCCTGTCCCGACCAGGTCAACATTGACTTACTTTACCGTGATTCTGTTACGTAACTTCCGTCATTTGCAAACGCCAGTGATGTAACAAACATACTTATTTTTACCCAAACCATTTTTTTACCCTAAACTTTTGTACTTTAGTTGTGTAAATAAACCTAAAAACGTAGTAAACCTATTGTCTGATTTTGAAAAGACGCTGAGCATGTAACGAGCGGGAACTGACCCGTCGCCCCTGACACGACCAAGCCGGTATTTGACGAGTTTGGAGTGAGAATGTGTTGGTAAGCAGAAGCGTGAGATGAAAGAACAAGTAGCAACATGTCTCGTTAAGCTTTTGCTGTCAGTTTTACATTTTCATCATCCTCTCTGCTCACCATTAGTCTTATTCTTATCTTCTCTCGGGTTCTCAGCCGATAACCCCACAGGGGTCGTTTAAGACTCATCTTGTCTGACTTACCTGAATCTGCAGTCCGGGTCAAGGAAACAAGCCAGCCGCCCACTTTAACTGTTGCCATCTTTTCTCATCTCGTGACACCTTAGTGACACCCGGGGTGGCCATCAGTGTCGCCTTCACCAACGTCTCCCTTTCCATCACGCTTTCAATCGCAATCGTCAAATTTTCTGCTGGTATGCCGCGTCCAGAGTGGAGGTATGAGAGCTGTCAAGTGCGACACCGGGGGGGGGAGGGGGTGCGTCACATAATGCCCAGGCGCACGCTATTTCCTCAGTGTACGGCCTGCAATTCATTTTATAAATGTCAGACGAAGCTTGGCAAGCCATCTAACCCAGCCACCCCACCTCCCCCCTCCCACAGTCTGATGGGTAATATTCTTATGAGAGATCATTTTGATTGGCTTCCGCTGCCCTTTTCATTGTCTGAGCGATATGGAGGGGAGGAATGATGATGATGTGTGTGTGCGTGTGTCTATGCACATATATTAATATATATAGATGTGTGTTTGTGGCTGGATGTTGAAGGTTTATGTAAACAGAGATTAGAAATGCAATAAACCTGTCACATGGAGAATGCTGCTGTCATGGCGTCAACCTGAGCACCCTGACACTCTTATCTACCTTTTTTCACATGCGCACACACGCACACACACACACACACACACACACACAAACTTGATAAGGATAGGGAGAGGATTACAGCTGGATATTGAGCATCTTAAGCCATCCTGACTCCCATGTCATACTGTTTGGAGTACCAGCAGCGTCTATATGTGTGTGTGAGTGTGTGTGTGTGTGAGTGTGTGTGAGGAGACGGTGTCAGAGTGGCTATTGAACAGACAGCTTGCTTCCCCATTTCTCCGTCTTCCGTTTGTATGCGAGTGTGTATGAGAGCCCTCCCTCCAAGAGTCACTTGCCATGCCTTTGGTAAACGATTGTGTGTAGGTTCGCGCGCGCGTATGCATATGTTTGTGCCATAGTTGAGGCCCTGATGGGTCCCTAGACACTGAGGATGAGTTAGCCTCTGCCCTGGTTTCCATGGCAGCTGCTGGCTTTATTAGACTCTCACTTTAGCCCCCACAAACTCTCACACACACACACACACACACACACACACACACACAGCTCATTGTACACCGACAGGGCTACATTGCCACCCCACCCCGAGGCGCTCGCATTTTGGAGCAGTTAAGCAACTTGTCAGGAATGAGAGATGGGTGATGTGTGGCTAAATGAAGCGCAATGGAGAAACCGTCGCACGATTTCACACTTGAGTAGCCTCCGGCACTGCTGCCACCCCAGACACACACACACACAAACACAGAGGTGGGGTGAGATGAGCTTGAAATGAGAACCATGGCGAACATCAATACAGCCCTCCATATCTACGCTCGGCAAGGACCATTCTAGATCAATATTCCTCAGACCGAACCAATGTCACATTCTGTATGCTACAAGCCAGACAGCATTAGAGCCGCTCCAGCCGGCATCAATCAGCTCCGAGCCAACCGTCCGGCGGCTTGCGTGGCTCGTAACATGCTTCATAAAGGCTGTTACCACCTTGACACACGCACTGCACCAACACACCCATCTGATGTAGCAGGAAATACTGCAGTTGGGATCGTTGTGGGGTGTTCACATAGTTTTATGCACGTTTGGAAGTATCGCATTAGAAAAACAATGACAAACTTTGATAAAAATATCTCAAAAGTTTTTACGCTCATTTTAGCTTTTGTCAAAAGAATGACAGACGAACATGACCTCCCCCGTGACAGAGACCTCAGAATAGAAGGGGCACACCGAGCACTGGCACCAAAGCCCAACGGGCCGCAGGCAAAGCCCCGATCGATAGTGGTCAAGTTCGGGAGTTACCGGACGAAGGAAGAGGTGCTCCGGAGAGCATGGCAGAAAAATGACTGCCTTGGCGTTCTAAATTGGCAACTACTCCTACAGGTTTATTTTCTGGTTAATTAAAGATGGTCGGGACTTATTAATTGGCTTGTTATCCATGGTTTATTTTATTTTGTGTGGATTTTGGCTAACATGCGGCCACACTTTAGGGACCCACCACTGACGTGACGTGGGACTTTCCCTTATGGGGGGGCTTTGGCTTTATAAAGTCCTCTAAGGGCATTTGAAACGAGCCTTTACATCAGAAACAGCTGTTCTAAACCGTTTCGGTGATTTTCTGTTACAAACTGTTTCACATTCTATGTTTGTTCCTCGGGAGAGATGTTTTCACTGTACAACTTTTATGTAATTAGGGATATTGGGAGAGGTTCCATCTGTGATTATCGATGTTTGAAACTATGAAAAAGATTTAATGTGAAAGGGATTTTAAACCCAGCTAAGATAAGTTAATACTGTCAAAACTGAAAAAGGAAAAGGCAAATGTTGTGCTCTTGCAAGAGACACACCTCACCCCATCAAAACATGACAAATTAAAGAGAATGGCGTTTTCAAGGGTATATTATTCATCTTATAAATCAGGCCGTAGGAGAGGCGTAGCAATTTTAATATCACAAAAAATATCATTTGAACTAGTTTCAAAGGTAACAGACAAGGAGGGGAGATATATAATAGTCTGGAAAAATAGATGGCGTTACAATAACTTTATGTAACATTTATGCCCCCCTGGAAGTGATTTTTGCTTTTACAGAAAGACATTTGATTTAATGATAGGGGCCCCAGGAATTGTCATATGTGGTGGAGATTGGAACATCCGTCTTAATCCAAAACTAGATTCATCAAAAAATGTCACCACTATATCGTTGCATAGAAAAATATGAAGCATATTAGATCTATGGAGAGATTTGTACCCATCAGGCCGTGATTATACATTTTACTCATGCCCCCATGATACATACTCAAGGATAGACTATTTTTATTGCTGAAGAGAGATCGCCATAGAATGCATAGCTGTGATATTGGAAGTATTGATTTATCTGATCATGCACCTCTGTCCTGCATGGTGCATATTAGCGATAAGGGAGGAAAAACATTGTGGAGGTTAAACACAAGTATCTTAAACAACCCGCAATGTAAGACCCATATGAGAAAGGAAATAAAAATGTTTCTGGAAGAAAATGATAACGGGGTGGTTGATTCAGTTATAGTATGGGACACCTTAAAAGCAGTCATCAGAGGGAGAATCATACCTTTCTGTGCCCATGAAGAAAAAGAAAAACAATTACGACTACTAAACCTGAATAAAGAATTAAAGGATCTCGAGACGCAGCATAAAAGAGAACAAAAGACAAATTTGTTAACAAAAATTAAGAAAGTTAGGAAGGAAATAAATCTATTATACTCACAGGAAATTGAAAAAAGTATATTTACAAAACTGAAATATTATGAATCAGGCTAAAAATCAACAAAACTTTTGACGAGAAAGCTGCAAAAACAACTAGCGGATAGCACAATATACAAAAAAAGGGATCCAGTTTCTAAAACTATACACTATAAACAAGATGAATTACAAAATGCCTTTAAAAATGACTACAAATCTCTATTTACACAACCACAAATAGAGGGCGAGCAACAAATTAGCGAATTCCTCAATTCCCTCAATCTCCCTGTTTAATCAGAAGAACAAAATCAGATATTAACAGCAGCAGTAACTGAGACAGAACTAAACAGCGCCATCTCCAGGCTTAAAGCTAGTAAGTCACCCAGTCCGGATGGCCTTCCTTCAGAGTGGTATAAGGCATTTCGATTTGAGCTATTACCAAGCCTTCGTAGGGCCTGCAATATCACTTTAAAAGATGCCAAAATGCCTCCATCTTGGAGCAAGGCAGTGATCTCTGTTATCCACAAAGAAGGAAAAGATAAACTAGAATGTGGATCTTATAGACCAGGGGTCTCCAACTGGTGGACCGCGGTCCGGATCCGGACCCAGACGCAGTTGCATCCGGACCCAAGACCTAAAACCGATAGATAATTCGGAATTATTTACGTCAGGCAGCGAGTTTATACTTTAACCGGCGCATCTTATTCAGCCGTTACGGCACTTGTAAGTGGTGCATGAAACGCACCGACCAATGCATTGTAAATCACATCAGGTGATGCAGATCAGCCAATCAAATATGGGTATTCTGACAAGTTTCCTGACTCGAGCAAGGTTTAAACACACCGTGACACACAGGGGAGAGACGAGGAAATAGAAAGATGAGCAGGGAAATTGTGCCAAACAGAGAAGTTATCTCACATGACGTTCTCCAAAAAGAGAAACGTGTTCAGATAGAACAGAATTTATAAGTAAGAATGAACGAATGAACAGACACTTATATGTTAATTCTTCCCACAGGCAGTTAAAACCAGCACGTCTCATATGTTCAGAAACCGTAACTATTGATAAAAGCGGCAAATAAAGCGCACTACGAGGCAAAGCACAACTCTTTTGAGCAAACTACCCACTTACATCTGAAATGAAGACACAGAAAATAAACCTAAGAGCCCAATATGATCAGAATCCTAACACGTTAATTCACTGTCCAATGTTACCAGAGAGAATAGAGCTGAAACAAGTGTTAATGACCACAGATAAAGTCCATGCTCACTCATTTATGTTTGTAGATAACAAAAATATAATATCAAGGTTTTTTTTATTGACATCACTTCACACCTGAATGAACTGAATTGAAAGCTGCAGGACAATTCAGTGAAATAAATTTTTTATTTCACTTTATATTAAGATGCACATTTTTCAAAAGCTTTCTGTTATATCAGTTATTCTTTAATCCAGATATTATTTTACTTGAAATGAGAAGAACATGTATTTATGTATTTCTATGTATTATTTATAATCCATCCAGTTAAATTTGAAAACTGAGAATAACAATTGTTAAAATATAATTGATGTGTACATTCTTTATTTGATTTGACAGTTGTTGACTACACAGAGACGTTGTTACTACTACTAGGCTTCTTGAATATATTTATATATGGCACTGAATTGTGCAAGTTAGATATTATTGTAATGTTTCGGACCTTTGCCCGAGGAGATTTTCTCAATCTGGACCTTTTGGAATTTTAGTTGAAGACCCCTGTTATAGACCAATCTTGGTGTTGAATGTTGACTACAAATTATACATAGCCATCCTGGCCAAAGGACTGGAAAAGATCCTTCCTCAACTTATACACAATGACTAGACTGGCTTTATCTCACAAAGACAAACTCACGATAACATCAGGCGATCGCTGCACATACTAAACCACATCCAACAGAATAATCTTGAAGCCTACCTCGTCAGTCTGGATGCCGAGAAGGCCTTTGATTCAGTGAGCTGACCTTTCTTATATACCGTAAGGTCCTTGAAAGATTTGGCATGCACAACAATTTTATTAAAGGCATTCGTACACTATATGCTAAACCATCGGCCTGGGTAAAAATAAATGGGTACCTCTCAGAGACCATTACACTAGAGCGTGGAACAAGACAGGGATGCCCGATCTCTCCACTGCTTTTTGCACTTTATATAGAGCCTCTTGTGCAATGGATAAGACAAACGGAAAGCATCAAAGGCATTTGTACAAATGGTGGCCCTGTATGCCGATGATATCTTGATTAACCCCTCTAACTCCTTTTTTGAATTAATGAACCTGCTAAAAACATTTGGTAGATATGCAGGATATAAACTAAATCTGCAAAAAACACAACTTTTGACTTTTTACTGCACATCTCCTAAAAACAGGGAGAAAGTTCACTTTAACTGGGACCAGACATCCTTGAAATACCTAGGAATACACCTACCAAGAGATATCTCAACATTGGCAGAGATAAATTACACCCCCCTCTTAACAAAAATTAAAGACGACATACATCGATGGAACTCTATTTCTTTCCTCGGACTGAATCACAGAATTGACTCTGTAAAAAATTAATCTTCTCCCAGGATATCTGTTCTTATTTCAAGCACTTCTGGTAGAAATTCCCCCAAAGCAATTGTCTGAATTGGATAAAATCATTTCAAGATTTATTTGGCAAGGGAAAAAAAAACCAAGGATTAAATTTAAAACTCTACAACTCCGGAAAGAGGAATGGGTCTACCCAATTTTAAGGATTACTTCTATGCTGTCCAGATTAAACCCTTAATTAACATGTGTACCCCAGTTTATTGTGCCAGGTGGAAAGACATTGATCTCTATTATGAGATTCATGCAGTATTGGCTTACAAAAACTTGGGAAAACTTATAGACAATTTACAAAATCCATGGATCAAATTCCATTTAAAAATCTGGAACGTGATAAGAGGAGAATATAAACTAGATCATAAACTACAAATGCTTCAATGGTGTGCCTGTGATCCGGGGTTCAAACCAAATTAAATGGATCATAGATTTAAATCCTGGATCCCAAAAGGTATGACAACATTCTATTCTCTGACAGAAAAGGGACAACTAAAGGACTTTGAACACCTGAGGAAAAAATATTCTCTTGAAAAATACCTCCAGATATGCAACCATTTTGAACATAACATTAGAAATACAACAGACCTTGATGACTCAACACTGAGAATATTTCTCGGTGCCTACTAAAATGAATCAAAGGGAATTGTCTCTAGATCTTATAAAGGCCTTATGACAAAACAAATCCCACACTGCAGTATATGTTAAGGACAGATGGGAAAGAACCCATGAGGTTACCTCAATATCAAACGAGGACTGTTTAGATGTGTGTGAATTTCAATGGAAATGCACCAATTCTCATGTGTGGCGGGAATTTGCGTGGAAGTGTGTTATTGGTTTCTTTATCACACCGAAGCAGAAGGCGTGCTTTGCTGGAGGAGATGCCACATGTTGGAGACCGTGTGGGGCTCGGGAAGCAAATAACTGGCATGTATTTTGGGAGTGTCCAGTGATAAAACCTTTTGGGTCAGAGTTTCATAAAACATTAAATATCATACTTAACACTGACCTGCCCCTGCAATTTTCCACATTATTCTTAGGAAAATTTGATTTCCAAACAGGGCGGCAAGATGAATACCTGTTTGGCATTTTAATAACAGCATACAAGGCACTGGTTGCTTCCTGAGCCCCCCACGATACAGGAGTGGATAAATATAGGAAATGATATCTATGTTATGGAAAGGATCACTTTTTCCCTTCGCTTTCAGAGAGGTGTGTTTATTCCTCTCTGGGACAAGTGGGTGAGATACGTCAAACCTTTACGAACAGATTTTGTGGAATAACGAATGAAAGACCCTGTAACGTTGATTTAGCTTAGCAAGCGACCTCTATCCCTTAAGTCCCCCCCTGACTGATGTTTTTCTTTATTTATGTGTACACTCTCCCAAATTTTACAAAGTTACCCAATTTTGAAAAACTGTGGACGATAGAACTAATAACTTTAACCTACACACCATGTATAATGTTGTGTTCATATTGGTTATTTATAAACCATATCTGATTTCTGTTTTGCCCAACATGCAAGCACATAATACATTATTTTTCTGTTAAAGGTCAAAACAGATATTGTACGAAAATAATAAATTAAATAAAAATCACCCTACTACTGCAGTGATCACACAGTTTAATGCAGCACAAGAGAGGCAACCATCTGCCTCCTCATTCAGTGAAGAGAAGGCATTGATCAAGTCATCAACTGCCAGATGAGATGACTTTAAAAAAAATAAAAATGTTTACTGTTTTGCAGCCCACTAGACTTGTGTTTTTCCATATTGAAATTGCAGCCGACACTTGACATTAGCGTTACCTCATTTCTGCACGGCAATCGAAGTAATTACAAAACACCCATACAAGCATATAATTCTTCAGAATTCTGTACGTGATGGCCTATTCCTGAACAAATGGAGTGATTTTACTCACATTTGTATCCACTTAAACAGTCCTTAAGGCCAAGTGTCCCCCTGATTGCAGGGACCACTTCAGTCTATGCTGATAATGACATATAATTTGGTGAGTTCACACAATATTTGCAAGTTTGCAACTATGAACGTTGGCCTCATTTGAACTTTGAACATTTGTAATCAAGCTGCAGTGAAAGTTCAACAATGCCAAGGTCGTCACATCCCTGTAGTGTCAACACTACACAACTTGCTCTCTTGTTGTCTTGTCTTGAAGTACTCATCCCCAATAAATATGTATCGTCTCCAAACTTGTGTCTAGATGGCAACCATTGATTTTAAATAAAAAACAAACACGTAAACTCTCGCGAGACTATCTGACCGACGACTATCCTTACCTTAACACTTGAGGTCAATTCTTAACCTAAACCATTTTACGACAGTTTCACAAAACGAGCGTTGCCTTGTAGACGCAACTCATCAAACTATGTTGTGACTCGTAAACACACAAGTTCACAGGAAATGATGTAATACCATGCACATTTTTTGTTCAAGCAGTCCGTGAACGTTCCCTGTAGTCATGCTTGTTGATGTTCTGACGTGCATGTTCCCAAAATAGTCTGTTTCCGCACGTCTTTACAATTTCTAGCCTGTTTCTTCCGAGTGCAATAACAACAACTTTGGTCTACAGTAGAGTTCCTATTGTTACGGGCCACCAGTCCCCCAGGTTTACCCTCAACCTGTGTCTTCCGCTTGCAGAAAGACTCCCCATATTCCATTTAACGCCAATTTGCCTCTGATCTAGGGCTTTGATGCAGTTCTTTAAATGTCATTGCGATCCTGTCTCTCGGATATATTTCAGCAAGACCCATAACCACGACCATGACCTTCAGGGTGTTCCAGGAGATTCAACGGATTTTTCCATTTGTTCAGATCCATCTAGCTTCTTCCCAAATCTCTGCCGTTTGGAATTTAGTTTCACTCCTGTGTTCCTGTTTGTATTTTTAGATACAAATCCGCCGTCTACTGACTGCTTTCAGCCAGATTGTTGATGTCTTAAGTTACTGCTGATGCAAACTGAAAATCTCATGCTGTCGCTGCTTCCCATTAAAAGCTTCCCACCAGCAAACTAGCGGGTAGAGGTGGGAATGTAGATTCCAACAACTTTATTCAGTTCAGTTCAAAGATTTGTAGACACTGACTATGTAATTCATTGACTTTATTTTTCTTAAACTAATTGGTCGCATCACCTTTTCAATGCACTTCAGTACGTCCAACAGTAAGTAAAAGCATATGGCCGTGACGTGCGGTGCTGATGCTGTCTTCAGTTCAGTAGGAACGCCAATCTGCTGCGCGTCCAAGCTGCCATGTTCAGATCAATACAAACTAGTCTATGCAAGCAATGTACATAAGGTCGGCAGCTCGGCAGGCTTTTATTCACAGCTGAGTTATCAGATTGATTGTTTCTGTGGATTTCGTGGTCTTTTAAAAAGCTTTTAACAAGCGGCACGCTGCTGAGCTGCCAACATGTGCTCTTACTCACCAGTGAGGAGCTCCACTAATACAAGCTACTGATTCAGTCAGGGACAGTGTTCATTTTGTTAACTAAAACTATGACAAAAAATGTGACCCCTTTTTCCATGACTAAGACGAGACGATGACAAAAGGAAACACTAACAGTGATGACATGCAAAATAGTTGACGAAAAAAGATGATGAAAATGTTTGGAAAAAAAAAAAATATCTGACAAAATGTCCTCACCTTCCACGCTTTTATTGTGGAGAACTTGGGAATGGGAATTGCAAGGTGTTTGTCACCAAGTTAGTGGAGCTTCAACCAACTCGTATTAATATTTGGTCAGCAGATCAGTTTGAAATATTGTATTGGGAGAAATAGTGCAAACAGAAACACACCAGCACAACTCCAGCACGTCATTAACCTAAACTAACAATTGAAGATACTTCATATTGATGTGCTCTGATTGCTATGACTTTCCCCACTGATAAGCCAGCTCTTTGCTCTGTCGCCATCGGTGTTTGGGTGTGTGAAGCACTTTATATTCAATATTGTATAAAAGTGTTATCATATGGGATATGTCGACAATCCCATATTTGCGGAGATCGCCATAATGACTTGCAGGTGCTTTTCAATGTCACCACTCATGTTTTCTGGTGCGCCTCAGTGCTACACTGAAGGCCTCTTCTTCACAAAGGCGACGCTCCTTACAGCCATCTGACAGCAGCAGGTCTCTGTTCCAGCTGCATTCTCTAACTGGAGTGATGATGTGCACTGCCAAGCCACAATTACGCACAACAGATGCACCGGTTAAATTTGGTCGCGCCCAGCATTGGACTATTAGAAAATAAACAGGGAAGTACAGACAGCTGCCTATTTTTGAGGACAGGATGAAACATGATGCATCATTAATAAAGTTAATAAAACAGCAGACCAATAATCGGCCCGTCAGTATGTTTTGAGATTATTTTTCTTTTAAATGACAGGTTTATGTTATCATTTGTCATCGCCATGTGAAAACAGACGTGTGGAGTGAGACATTATCACCAATGCTCTATAAACGCAATACCTGGCTTAAACATTAATCAACTTCATCACCATAGCACCTGAAAGTGGGGGGACAGAAGGTCTCATTGTCCCCCCTATACCGGCTCCAGTATTGTGGGCTGCCTCAGACCCAGCAGCAGACAAAACCCGTGGACATGCATTATAATTTCCGTTAGAGGCCCAATGTAAACACAGCAGGCTCCGATCACACCGAGACGCGACGCAAAACAAGTGTGGGCGATTCAAAAACGTGGCAAAGGGAGTCGAGCATAACGGCTGATGACACTGTGGAGCAATGGGCGCAACCAGGCGATCACATGTAAATAATTGGGAATAATAGATTCATTATAGCTGTTGAAAAACTATATAGTTCATCATTAATTAAAAACTACTAATATCAACCTTTCATCTGCCTTTGTCAGTTCTTACCATAATCTGTATATAAGAAGTGGACGTAGTCATTGTGACATCACCCATTGATTTGTGGACTGCCGGTATAAATTTGGCCGTCGCCATCTTGACTTTTTGCAACCGGTGAATGGAAGTTACCATATTTGGAATGCGGAGGAGTGACGTAGAGATGCCGTATACTGCTCTGGTAGCGGCAGCAACCTGTCAATCACAGAAAGCCCGCCCTAAAGCGTACTCTGCTTTATCGTCTGTTTGACTCTAAATGGACCATCATTTACTAGATGAACATCATGCTGTATTGAAGAAGACTTGAAACTAGAGATTGAGACCATAAACTCATGTTTACAATGTTTACTGAGGTAATAAATCAAGAGAGAAGTAGAGTCATTTTCTCATAGACTACCTTATTTTTGCAACCAGAGGAGTCGCCCCCTGCTGGTCAGTAGAGAGAATGCATGTTGTAAGACTTCCGCATTGGCTTCACTTGGTAGAACCGGAGGTTGCCGCCTGGTTCCTGCCACATCTTCAGGCATCAAAAAAGGAAGTCAGGGGTGGGCGGGCCCGGAACCCCAATGATCGTCCATGTTGCTGGGAGTAAAACTCCTTGTCTGTACTTTATGCTTCGAGGACAATGCGAGGCATGTCTGCTCCCTCTGTGACTTGCGAGCCTCACCATCTGGCATGGGACACATTTCGGCAGCAGCCGGAGAACACACTGAATTAGATTTTGTGTGGATTAAACTGCTGTTCGTGCTGCTACGAGCTGCCATTTCCCTCCCACTGTCGGGCTAACGCTAATCGCCGGTGATCACGAAGCATGCTGTAGGCTAAAAGCACAAGTACGTGACGGAACTATGTAACGCATAACTTGTATCAGTTTACTGTGACATGAGCCAGACATCATATTGGTTTATATGAAGATTAAAAGTTGTTGGAAACCTTCCAGTACATCCCCACTACATATGTATGTCACACAGCATTACTGTGTCTCCACACCCATTGGACAACACAACAATGTCGCATTTAGAACTCCCAGCAGCTGCACCCACTTTAATTGTCGATTAAAGAATGCAGACTATGGCTCCAAGGTTACATCAGTAACGCTGTATAAACTTTATCCACCTGCGTTTTGTTCCCCCCCCCCGTCTCCCCCTTTTCTTTTTTTTCTCACCCCCTCTTTCTCTCCTCTCCCCATCAGCCGTTGGTATTCTCATCTGAAAGATGAGAACAGAGAGGGAAAGAATAAGCACGGGGATGCAAGGACGCATGGCGGAGAGAATACTAAGCACCGATGGGTGTTAGAACACAAAGCCCCGCACAGACGCTGGTGTGCGCGCACACACACTCTCTCTCGCTCACAAACACACGCACACACACAGAGAGGTGTATGCAAGCACACATTACTAAGTAGACACACATATACACAAAGACACACTCTGCTGGGTATTACCGGACCCCTTGGTACGGCTTGAATAGAATGTATTTGTACCTCAGGCTTAAACAGTGAGGATTATGGGGGATACGAGGAGAATGCTAAAGCCAGGAAGGAGGCCAATGACCTTGGTACGGACTCGGAGGGAGGGGGAAGGAGGAGGAGTTGATGTGGGTGGCGTGTCGCTCAAAAGATTGCCGTAAACACGGGCGCTGACAACAATGCCGACCTCGCGTGTCGGGAGAAATCACTGCGCTTACGGCGCCATCAAGTATTCGGCTGCAACGAGTTTAGTCAGCCCCGCGATTATGCAACATGTTTGTGAATGATGAGGTTTCGCATTAATAATACATTCACGCCTTTTTGTGCGTTTTAGTGTGTGAACACGTGCGCAACCACTTTTCCCATTTTTGCACGTGTTGCTGTGTGCCCAATTGTGTGGAAACAGGGGATGTATCATATACTTGTAACGAGTGGCAGGACAGAATGCATAATTCATTTTCATTTGGGCTCCTGTAATAGTGTGTGTGCGTGTGTGTGTAGCAGACGTTGGAAAAGTGCTTTTTCTTGGTCTAAATGTTTCAATGTGTGTGTGTGCAAGAGAGAGAGGGGGGGGGGGGAGAGAGAGAGATTGCCCATCTTTGTAATAACCTGGGATTGGATGTGTCAGGTCATTTCTAGTGTTAAAGAAAGCAGGGAGGAGAGACAGGCAATCTGATGAGTGAAGCTGCGTCTCAGCTCATCAGTTGGAGAAAAATGGGGGATGGAGAGATGTAGGCAACAGGGGTGTTGGAAGAACAGCAAATGTAGAGGGGTGATGGGGGGGCAGAAGAAAATGTTCAGGAAGAAGCAAAGGGGAAAAAGAGATATAAGATGGATAAAGAATGGGTGGAGGAAAGGGTGGATGAAGGACAGAACATTCATGAAGGCGGGAGGTCTGCAGATCACCTTATCCATTCATTTATCTTCCAAGTCAAGTACATCCCTGGTAACTAGGAGACCGACAATGCCAAGCCACAAAGGTTATTAGCAAAATCGTAAAAAATCCATTCTAAAACTCGCAGGGAGTAAATGAAGAGAGATTAGAGATTGCGAGTAAAGTGATCCGTTTCCCTTGAGTTTGTTAAAAGCCCAGCGACAGCTGGAGGTGAGCTATTAGCTTGAGGGAAAAGCAAAGAGAAGTCCAATTAACTAAAACAATGGCCTTCTCCAAAATCTATATCTTGTATTTTTGCTGTGGTCGTCAACTGTATACCCTGGATACTTGGTTGACGATTGATATTTTGGGCTAAAATACAATCCCCAAGTTGTGAGCAGACCCTCTCATATTGGGATTGCAGAGAAACTGTCAAGGAACAGCGGCCGCATGAGAGAACTTGAGATTTGGATTGCTGTTCAGCTCTTATATTGGGACTACAGATGAAAAATAGCCTTTTGGCTAACTCTGGCGCATTTGCAGAAATGTTTTTATTAATGTGCACTGTCCCGTTCAAATAAACCAATGAATAAAAATAAGAGCAGACAAAACAGCTGAGGAGTCGAACTACATTTGCAATGTCACTGGGGTTAAGGGAAACGGTTTTATATCGTCTGCATAAGCATGAAAATGAATGCCATATTTGGAAAATAAAGCCCAGTGGCAGCATGTAAATTAGATGAGGGTGAGTGCAGAGAGAGGATGTGTGGGAAGAGGTGTTGGGGGAAGGGGGTGCACTGAGAGATGAAAAAGGAGGAAGGGATAGGGATTAGGGGTGAAAAGGTCACACTTTGGTACAGTGTTTCTTTTAATTTATTTTGAACAGACAGTAGTGCAAGTGTCAAAGACAGAACAGATCTTCCTGCTGGGGACTGTAGCATTTAGCCTACTTTGGTAGACTGGTTTCATCAAAAAATAAGGATTTCCCAAAAGGTAACAAGTCCCAATAGGCAATACAACAGCATCTCTTATTCTATATATTAAATACACAGACTAATACAATATTAAGAGGAGTGTTTTCATATATTTCAAACCATTATTACTATCCCAGTGATGGAGCATGTTGTGTGCCCATTCACATCCCCTTTAGGTAGAGCAATAACATCGTCCTCGTCTTATACACAACTCTCTCTTTGTAAATGTTGCTTACAACAGAAACTTCCTGTGTGGCACTCGTAGTCGGGAACTTTGGTTCATGCATCAGTCTGCATACTGTGTGTTCTGATGTTCAGATAGATGAAAAGAAAATGAAGGGAGGGAAAGAGGGCGACAGGAATGATGAAGGAGACATGAATAAGGATGGAGGACAGGAGGAAGGATGGAAGCTGAGAAACGGACGAAGGGAAGCTGATGAGTATACAAGAAAGGAGAAGACAGAATAGGACTGGAGGCAAGGATGGACATTGGACTGACAGAGGTATGGAGGAGTGTGGGTGAAGTTAGAAGCAAAAACCGAGGGAATATGATGACTGAAGAGGATTGGAACGAGGAATGGTTGAATAACTAGAAAAGGACCTGATGTGTGACGGATTGAGGGCGGTACCTCATGGTCAGAAAACCTCACTCAACAATGGTGCACATGTTTGTGTGTGTGCGTTTGACGTTAAGGTGAGCTGATCATTTGCCGGAAACTCCCCCGCACTAACTTTGCTACGAGTTGTTTAAGGTCACTTTGTCCCCGTAGCAACAGGGACGTCAGTGAACACCCCCACCACCCGCCTCTCCCCGAAACCCCCGCATGACTCCGACCAAATGCCACCATCTGTGTGTGTGTTTGTTTCCTGAACTTCGACAAATGCCACTGACCAGTGACACCATCAAAACCGACCAACAGGGTCTTTCAGATCGCGTTAGGAGCGGTGGCTTTACAGCACCGAGGCCACACACACACACACATACACACACACACACACCTGCAGAGCCCAGGTTCTCTGTTCACTTTTCTTCTTTTATACTCCTGTTTCATTGTTTTTTCTAAAAGTTTATACTGGTGTGTTTACGCGCGAGCGTGGTCGGGCACACGCACGTCTGAGCGTTCCTCAGGTATTGAACTAATTGGACTGGGCCATGCATTTGCTTCACAGGCATAAATGTGTGTGCCACATGCGCATGACAGTGCCCGTTCTCATTTGCCTGCAGTGACAGGCTCGCCTCCCCTCGCTAATGCTAACGCGCTGCTGCTTAGCTTCTAATTAAGATGTATGAGTCACCGTGTGTGTGTGTGTGTTGTTATCACAGTTTGCCACACATGAATGGCGCTGTCTGCATTGGGTTTGGCAGGGTTGAGTGGTTTTTGCAGTCAGGAACGTCGTCTAAATTTAAGATGTCATACATGCTCGGTAGCTCATGTACGTGTAGTAGCAGGCGATGCACGGCGGTCCAAAGGCCACACACACACTCACATATTTAATCACACTTTGACATAGAACATCTTGATGGATAGACAGCTGGGCGAGGGGGTGTTGATGAGACACACACACAAATGTCATCTGTTTGCGAACCCACACACACGAGAAAGTACCGCTTTTTAAAAAAGCAGCAACCACTGTGCTTTCAGTTCCCTGGCAGGGTGATTACTGCTTTCATCACCATGCTAATCGTCAATCATCATCCCACAAACACAAGACACGCTGACATGTAGACGTTTCAGCTCTTGAACACACGTGGTCTGTAAGGTCTCCGGTTGTACCGTGATGTCAGGGTATATAATGGAGCGCAAGGCTTAACAGGAAAATTATTTTGTCAACAGCAGAAATGTACTGATGTTTGAGACGATCAACACCCACGGCCGACCAATTAGCCAGACCTGCTAGACCAAACGCCACCAAACTGAGAGGAGGAGAGCCGAGATGGAAGCTAAGCTAGCAGCTATGACTGGAGGCTACTCCACTACTCAGCCTACTGCTGGCTGTCTGATGTTCAGTCGCAGAAAAATAAGATGGATGAAAGCAGCAGGAGGTCATTGTCCACATCTTCACAGAGACCTGGCTCCATCGTTCATGCGGACAGCAGGACAGAGCGCAGGACTCCAATGGGACGAGAAGAGTTAGGCTCTGTGTTTACATCATGATGCTTGGTGCTCAAACATCAGTCAAAGTTGATGGGCAATTTGTTGCTGCTGCTTACATCAATTAAGATGCAAATTTAAAAAATGCACTACAAGAATGCTACTGTTTTTGTTTCGTTGTTGCTCCCTGCGTTGCATAATGACAATAAACTAGAAAATGCATTTCCTGCTGAAAATGCGTTGGAATGCTGAAAGCTGAAATGAATCGCAAAAACATTGCTGAAATAGATATCCAATTTTTAAAAAATTGCAAAAAGCTAAATAATTCAAAAAGTTGAAAGATTACAAATATGAAGTCATATCACCCCTCTCCTCAAAGAGCTGAACATTTTGATATTCGAAACGGTTTCTGTAGCTTAAAAAAATTTCAGCGGTAGTGATATTTGTTGTAGTAGTAGTAGAAGTTGTAGTTGTTGTAGAAGTATTATTAGCAGTAGAAGTATTAGTAGCATTTGAATAAGTACTAGTTGTAGCAGTAGTGATATTTGTAGTAGCAGTAGTAGTAGAAGTTGTAGTCGAAGTATTAGTAGTAGTAGAAGTATTAGTAATTAGAAGAAGCAGTAGTATCAGTAGTTGTAGTAATAACTGTAGTAGTGGTCGCAGTATTTAATATAACAGTAGTAGTAGTAGAAGAAGTAGTAGTAGTAGTAGTAATAGTAAAGTCAGTTTTTGAAGTAGCAGTAGTACTAATAGCTGTAGTAGTAGCAGGAATAGTAGCAGTTGTGGTATAAGTAATAATAGTAGTGGTAGTAATAGCAGTAGTGGTAGTAATAATAGTGATGGTATCAGTAATATTAGTAGTAGTAATAGTAGCAACAGCAAAAGTTGCAGTAGAAGTAGTAGTAGTAGCAGTAGTAGTAGTAGTGATACTAGAAATATTAGTAGCAGTAGTTGTCGCAGTATTAATAAGAGCATTCATTATTTCAACAAAAAAGCCTAATTTTGAGCTTAACGTTTAAATACAGTTAATCCACGAGGCTTTTATTTTGAAAGGGTGGGACTGGGTGGGGGAGAGAGGGGGAGAGGAGACATAATCTTAATGTTTGACACACATAAACAGAGTTTATTAAATGACAGGCTTCATCACAAGCATTTCAGTTAGAATTCACTCTTTGGGGCTTTTATTTTGAAATAGGGTGTGGGCGGGGGGGAAGGGGAGAGGAGACATAATCATAATGTTAGATAAACATAAACAGGTTATTAAATGACAGGCTTCATCGCAAGCATTTCAGTTAGAATTCATTTTGTGGGGCCTTTACTTTAAAATGGGGTGTGTGTGGGGGGGGGGAGTCCTCTTAAAATCTCTAAGACCTGAATGACTGTATGAGAGAGAGACACAGAGAGGGAGAGAGAGAGAGAGCGGATGAGTGAGTGAGTTAGTGAGTGAGTGAGAGACTCTGATCTCTCTGGCAATCTTCCTGTTTTGGAGATTGTCCTATGTTTTATCATTTACAGCTTACATGACTATTGTCCTGCTCTGCCATGTCTTTCCTCGTCTCTCCCTCTTGTGTCGCGGTGTGTGTAAATGTCACTCGAATCAGGAAACTTATCAGAATACCCATATTTGATTGGCTGAGCTGCATCACGTATATCTCTAAATTGTGTGTGCGGCTTTTATTTTAAAATGGGGGGGGGGGATCCTCTAAAAGTCTCCAAGACCTGAATGACTGTATGAGAGAGAGACACACAGAGAGAGAGAGAGAGAGAGAGAGAGAGAGAGAGAGAGAGAGAGAGAGAGAGAGAGAGAGAGAGAAAGAAAGAGAGAGAGACAGAGAGAGAGAGAGGGAGAGGAGTGTATGTGTGTGTGTGTCTCAGTGCCTCTGTGTGTTTATCAACATCACCAATGAGCTCATATAAACACCTGTGTGCTTGGGTGCATGTTGGTGATTGGAGCACCTGTGTGTTAGAGGCTAATTAAGAGAGATTAGAGTGGACAGTGATTTTCAACAAAACTACCTGTCAAACATATGCCCTTCATACCAAAACCATGAGACTAATCAATAAAATATGGATACCGTGAGAGAGATAAGACTCTGGCAAACGCGGAGATGTGTTTTTTATGTTTGTGGTCTTAAAAATGTGAGCTCGAGCGCAATATACAAAACTGGTACCGTCTGCTTTCTTTGAGAAATGAGTGGTCAGATTTAACATGGAGTCTAATGGAGCAGTTGAAATGTGAAAAGTCATAGCAGACATGAGCTGAAAGAGCTGAACATTTTGATAGTTGAACGGTTTCTGTAGCTTAAAAAATGAAGAAGAAGAAGAGTTTCGAAAAACAGGGGACGGAAGAAATAGTCGGATGAATAAAGATTCGAAGAACAATAGTTGGAATGCTTAACAGCATTCCAACAATGATCCTTGAATCCTGGAAAACAACAAAAGAAAACGAAATACAGCATAAGGTTCCACTGGGATGTTTGTGATAGCTGAACAAGTGTACAGTATGTCTGCTTTAGAGCAAAGCCACCAACATGTCTGGGACTGCCAAAAGAGGATTTCAATGGGAAACAGATTTGGATTCATGAAGTTGCCATTAGATACAGTAGACAAAAGTCGTATTCCAAGTAAAAGCAATGTGTTGTTGACTTTCCTGCATGATAAACACACAAGCTACTGTAATTATGGTATAACAGTTTCTTTTTTTTTTTTTCACACTTTATTTTTCTGCTTTTCACCAGACAGACAGACAATACATGCACAAAAACGTAAACATAAATTAAAAAAATTAAATAAAAAATAAAAAATAAAAAAAGGATCTGGATTGCTCTGTCTCTTCAAAAACATGGTAACTCCTGTGAAATATTCAGGTTGTGTTATCGTTGACTTGTAAACATCGTCCATTTCTCCCACTTCTCACGACATTGCTCCACTTGAGCACTCATTCTATGAGTTAATAGTTCCATATCATACATTTCAGTCACAATTTTCAGCCATCCATCTTGTGATGGTGGATCTGCCTTGTGCCATCTCTTCGTGATAGCCTTCTTGCAAGCTGCTAGCAAGATCTTCAGTAAATACCTGTCTTCTCTTAACACAGTGTCTGTTGTCAGATTACCTAATTAGAGAAAGATAAATGACTTTGGTATATCATAGCCCAGAATTTGGACTATAACCATATGGACATTTCCCCAAAACTGTACAATTTCCGGACATAGCCAAAATACATGGGAGTGGTTTACATTTACTGCCCCACATTTCCTCCAACATGGCTGGACAATAGACAGACATTTGTTTGTAATTTGGGGAGTAATAAAGAATCTGATTACATTCTTCCAACAGTGTTCTCTCCAAATACGCGAGGATGTTGAAGACTGTTGTGTCCTCCAGATATTCAACCATTCATCCTCTGTAATATTCACACCAAGTTCTTGTTCCCATTTCAGTTTTACATAAAAAGTTGTATTTTCTAATTTTTCCATCAGATGTTGATATATAGTCGATATGATTCTATATTTCTTTGAGTTGTAAGCTCCTATTATGGTTCTAATTATTCCATTTTTATCCAAATTAATTTTGTGCTTTATTTCTCTGTCGAAAAAGTCCCTTAATTGCAGATATCTGAAGTGATCCTGGTTATTTAGTAAGTATTTGTCTTTCAGCTCCTGGAAACTCACAACGCTCCCGTCTTTAATGACTGTGCATGTTGCTGTTATTCCATGTGAAATCCATTGTTTGAACCTCAGATCGAGAGTACCCGGGATAAAATGTCTATCATAGGCTATCCATCGTAGAAGCCTGAACTCTTCTTCTAATCTGTATTTTCTTATCAGTTTAAACCACATCTCTAATGTAAATCGGGTGACAACATCCATCTGGTCAAGAAAATCTTTTGCTATATTTCTGTCTCCGATAAGGCTTTGAATTTCCCTTCCTTCTATATATCGTTCTAGGTTTTTCCATTTAGCTTCATAGTCATTGGTACACCAATAAATGACTGGTCTAATTTGAGCTGCATGAAAATATGCCCTAAGATTTGGTAATGAGACAGACATGCATACTGTAATGAACATTTATATTTACCCCTTTATGTTTTCCAATCTGTAATGTTTCGTATTTGACTCTTGGCCTTTGACCATTCCATATAAACCTTGAGATAACTTTATCCCAGGTTCGAAATTGTTTCTCAGGGATCTCGATTGGTAGTGACTGAAAGAGATAGAGGAGTCTTGGAAGTATGCTCATTTTTATAGTGTCTATCCGTGAACTGAAATCTAGTGGAAGAACAGCCCACCTCTCCAAATCATTCCTAATGTCCTGATCCACTTTATTATAGTTGGCTTTATATAGGTCATCAATACTTTTTGTTATAGTAACCCCAAGATATGTCATTCTTTTAGAACTCCAATTTAAGTTAAGTGTTCGTTGTATAGTTTCGGTTGGTTTGTAGTTCAGTGTTAAAATCTCTGTTTTTGACAAGTTCAATTTATATCCAGAGTAAGAGCCAAACGTCTCAAGTTGGTTGATTAATGGTTAATTGGTTGAGGCATTACAGGGAGGTATAACAGTTTCTATGCTGTTGATGTGTTATTATATATAAAAAGAGTGTACTGCAGCTTTAGAGACTGTGAGGCTGTGTTACACGCAAATGTCAGCATGGCAACATGATCCCAATGACAACGGGGATGTTTTAGCAGGTGTAATATTTGCCATCGTTTCCATCTTAGCAAAGTATTTCAGCACTAAACACAAAGTACCGAGGCTGATGTGAATGTCAATATAGTTTTGCAAGTGTTTGGTTTTAACCTGATCACAACTCAAGTTATCCTGTGGGGGGACACGGTGTGGCAACCAAAAACCGTGGCAATCCTTCTGAAAGTTGTCAAGACATTTTATTTTAAATACGGCAGCCTGCAGGTAGCGCTCAATAAAAAGTCTGGAAGATATTTCAGACCGACCCCAGAGTGCTTACCAGCCAGACTGTTTATCATCCACTGTTGGGGTTTTGTTTCCACTGTTGCTGATTTTTGCCACTGAGGCATGTTGTCAGTAGCACGTCACCGGCCGACCGGGAGCCTTTAAACAAGCGCACCCACACAAACAAAACAAACACACCTCCTCCCTTTCATTCCATCTTCATATCTGCAGCTATGTCGGCCTACGTATAATTTCAGATTCCAGACTGCAAGATTTGCAGTAATTCTACACTTCAAAAGTAAGTAAAACTCTTTTGTTTTTCTCTCCCCATTGTTCTCCATGGGATAGTTGATTTCGTCTGTTGTGTTACAATGTTTAATCAAAGAACCTGCTGTTGTTCGGTGAAAAGTCAGCGGAGAGTTGAGTTCGTCTGAGGCCAGAATAACTGAAACTTTTCGCTGAATAGATTTAACATTTTAAATGAATGTGCCGAGGAGGAAGTTGTTGTTTTGTTGAGCCAATTAATGCTCAGTTGGGCCTTTGCATCTGCTGTGCTCGTTGTACTTCCAACTGAGGGAACATTTCAAATGTTGTAAATCAATTTTAACTATGTACACTGAAGAAAAATGAAAATTGCAAGAATTAATATTGGATGAGCTGATCTTTGGTTCTGGTTACTTTTAGTCATATTTCATGCTGTCTGAGGACTAAAGAGACGGATGCATATTTATGAAAACATTCTATGGCACTAACTGGAGAACACACAACCTTGGGACAAACTCTCCCATGTATGTGGAGTATATAACTGGAGCGATATGAAGACCTTTGTTGAGGTACCCTCTTGTCCGCCCTAGTCTCACTCCCAGGCCTTCAAATACCGAAGCTTGGGCAGTGGGCCTCGGTGCCTTGATACCAGGGTCTGTATGACACAAACAAGGCTTTTACTTAACTAACCCCAATACAAACCCATCCACAACAATATTAAGCACTCATAGCATCGGAGGTCATATTAACCCACTGAACCACAAGCAGTTTCAGGGCTTTTTTCGATCAGGTCACATTTTTCTCTGTGGCCTTGTTTTTCACTGCAATATATACGTAGCTCCTGAACCCCTATGGAAACAGCACCTAGCATCACTACAAGTGGAGAGAACTCAAAAAATGTCTTTTGTGTGCAGTATAACGTAGTTATAATGCCATAAATCATAAAAAAAGAAAAAGAAAATTCAATTTCTTTGATCATTTATTTAACAAAAATTACTATACAATGGAATCCATACATCAAGCATTTTTCCAAGTTGCCACAAGTGCTACCAATGTTGAAAAAAAAAATGACATTCCACGTGCTATATATAATAAGCTATTCACATTTTTACAACCTCTACTTACAGCCTCTCCTCTCTGCTCTGTGTTCAGCAGAAGTTTTGGCGATTATTTGAAGAAAACTTGCTTTTACATCCAGTCGGCGGGTTTGGGGTTCAGTAGATTAGGACTAAGAAATCCTCTAAGGTTGGGTTGAAGGGTTGGGGGATGGGTCACACAAACACAGGACTTTCACTCAGGGGACAGGAGTTTGTTTCCTCCATGAAACCAAAGGTTGAGTGATTTTTATTGACGACGTTATGTAATGTGACGTTCTGTGACGTTACAACACTAATTCGTTTTTTTATGTCTATACCTACCTGCCACCGGTTCACAACGTTAACGTGTTACAACGTTAACCACAGAGTCAAGTTACTATGGAAAAAGGCTGCCCCTGGGATGTAGGGAGTAGGGATGAGATCACGTTGTGGTGGCCAAGGGGTTAAGGCCATGATCAAGGACACAAACATTTTCTCTGCACATCCAGGCAAAAACCAATCAATGCCCAAAAAAATTGTTAAAAAACATTTGTGGTAGGTTACGATGTACAGACGGATTAGATTTGGATTAGAGATACGATTTCAGAATATCAAATTCAGTAATTTGTTCAGGTGATCAAGCCATAAATAAAGTTACCAGAACTATTTACAAAGTTTATTTTACTGCTATTACTAAATTATCAAAAATTTCAAAACGAATGGAAAGAAGTTGTGTCGAAGAGATCAACTCTAGCTCGCTTAGTGGTCAGTTGACAAATCCCCATACACAATGTGCAAATGTCTCCCCTGTTTTGTCAAAACAACCATAATCTAACCTTTTAGATCACACTAGACACACTAAAGAAAACTCGTCAAAATGGTCTTGGTTAGCTTTTCCACTGTTCGAACTATCATCAAGTCTCTTTTGGTCAAAATAAACCCTTAATTTCCTGTGTAAGATGTGAAAAGAAACAGCTGCTTTATGCGCTCCTCAAAGCCACAAGACTCCATTGACAGAATCAGTTACGTTATCTGTCAATTTTGAATGTAGTGCATTTTACGATGATCACATCAGAAGATTTCCTCCTATCTATCAATCCTGTACATGGTTGTGTGGGTGTAGCTGTGCATAGCTGTACAGTGTACAGTGTCCATGCTCCAGCTTATTTCCCCGGCCCTCTTGTGTCTCCCCCTCCCCCGCTTCCCTCCTGATTACAGCTCATTCACCTCACCTGTCCAGTCTGCACAGCTGCATTCAATCCGCTCCTCAACTCCACTGAATATCTACTCCAGTTCTCCGTACACTCACGGCCGGATCAGTGATTCAGCTACAGTGGTGAGGCTGCACAAAAATGATGATTATTTTGATCAATATTGAGATACTGATTACTTAAGTGACAACATGTTTTCATGTTTTCACTAGCTTTCACTATCATGTTGTGCTACATCCCTGCTAATGTACAAATTAGGGCTGCACAATATTGGAGAGATCTGCCATTGCGATGCATATATATATTTTTTTTTTGTGATATGAAAAAATGCAGGAATATTCCCCCTAAACTTTGTAGGCTGCAACAGTTACAGGAGACCAAAGCATACAAGACTGGGTGTCCAAGTAGGTTATATCTTACACAGCTATGTAGCCTATTTTGAGTGCCCTATATTGTTTTCTGCAGCAGCATCAGACTTTGTTTGTGCCTGCCTGCCTTGATTTGATGTCTTAACCATTTTTTTCTCAGTGATCTGGTGCAAATAAGTGTCTTAAACCTGCATTCACTCTACTGGCCATCAGGGGGCGACTCCTCTGGTTGCAAAACACAGTCCGATTGTATAGAAGTCTATGAGAAAATGACTCTACTTCTCTCTTGATTTATTACCTCAGTAAACATTGTAAACATGAGTTTATGGTCTCAATCTCTAGTCTCAAGTCTTCTTCAGTACAGCATGATGTTTATTTAGTAAATGATGGACATTTAGAGTCAAATAGACCATAAAGCAGAGTATGGTTTAGGGCAGGACTACTGTGACTGACAAACTGAACAAACCACTTTGGTTTCTATAAGAAAAGGCTCAGAGTCTGTCACAAGAGCTAAATGTCAGTTTGTGATGTGAAGTCAAAGAATGTGAGAAGAAATATGTTAATTTTCCTGTACAGCAGTGAAGGTCCCTGTCCAGGCCTTCTATGGGAAATACTTGACGTCCTCACTGTGTCGGCAATAAAAACAACCTCTAAATAGATGGTGATTAATCCATATGTCTAGAAAAAGGTCAAATGACGTGAACTCTCCATCTGCCATAGCATATGGGATTCTAGAGACGTCTTGGCCCCGACAGACGACACAGTTTTTACTGGAATTAAAATAAGTCAAATGTCTGGACACAGTGACCAAAAAGTCATCAGACTGTAGGCTCACATAAGCCTTTATACTTCCTAGTCCACTACATTTCACAGAAAAACATTGTATTCGTCTGAGATCTGTAGCTCCTTATCAGATTATAGTTTTACATTCAGTATAGATGCAGCAAGTGCAGAAATATCAATGCTGATGTTCAAAATCTTTCATGTCCAAAATGTAAAAAAAAAAGAATTTGGCACGATTTAAAATGCACGTTGATACTGAATTATTATATCTAGAAGAATTTCAAATGGAGAAAGTGGTGAGAGATATTCCTCAGCCTGAGGAGGAGCATGTAATCCCTTAACTAAGCACGGAAATCCCTTTTTTAAATTGCAGGTTTTTACATGACGGCAACAGAATGCTGCAAGGCAGTTTAATCTCCCCAACTGGAATGAAGTAGACGGACTCTCTTGGACCCTGTCCATTCATCCAGCCATTATCTATACGCACTAAACCTTTTGCAGGGTTAGCAGGGGGCTCTCATACCAACATCAAAATACACTTTGTATACTTGAGTACATTGGTGGGCTGATAGCTGTTCACTTTAAAGGTCCAGTAAAAGGAAAAATATACTGTTAATTGTACATTTTTACTCTTGTTATATGCCAAATAAATAAAAAATAGGTATTGTTACATCAAGTCACAGTATTATCTCTTCGGTAAAATGGTTTCAAATGTTTGATAACTCATCCTGCACTCAATTTTGTTTACATAAAATCACATGAGACTTTAAGGGACTTAGTTAGCCACACAAGTCATATAAGTAGTAGCTAATAGAGTAACATGGATTGAGACAGGATGTGTGCGGGATATCGGAGGGCAAAAACTTTGTTTTCATTTCCAAAACAATGTGGCTGAGGTCTTACATTTTTCAAGTGGAAACTTTGATTGGGATTCATAAGAAACCTAGTATTATTTCTGTTGATAATTCAACTGGATACATTGTAGGAAATATCAATTCCTGTCAGGATTCCGTCACCTTTTTTTAAAAGACACCTCGCTCAGAATGTCGTGACATGCTCGGGAGGATAAAACGGTTTAGGGGCATCAGATTAATTTCCTACCAGAAAGTCATGACCAAGAGAGATGTGCGGCAGGAATAGTTTGACAGAACTGCAATTACCTCTGATTACTTTTCCTAATCATCAGACAGGCTCCATGTTGTCCGTGACAGGGTTGAGCTCAAAACGGTGTCCTTGTCAGGGTGCAGTGCCTGATAATGATTGCGGTTTTGTGCTTCGGGTGGGAGACGTGTTGTGTGTTTACTTCCCACGATCAGACGCGGCGATCAGAAAATGAAATTATGAACCTTGTTTTCCTGTCTAAAATGATGGCGCCCATTTGCGTGAAGCACCCACATGTTAATTGCCTCCAGCTAGTCTAATACACATGTAAATTTGGTTTTGTAGCTCATTTTAAATGATTCCCGGCTATTTAGCATCTCGTCCGTCCGCCCGGTATTACAGAACATCTTTAGCACCGTGGTGTTGTTTTTGAGTGCTTTTTAGAGATGTTGTTAAACGGCCCAGTGACTCTAATGGATTCTGCCAGAGACCGGTGCATCCGGCCAACTCATCAGCCTCACGAGGTGACTCAAACTATTGCACCCAGTAGATGAGATTTGGATGCAAATGATTTGGAGAGTAACAGCTAATGGTGCATGACATGCATCCATTCCGCTGAGGATGATAACGTGGCAATCCTCAGATTATATTATCCAAACTGGAATCCCCCCCCCCCCCCCCGACACATTTTGGACTTCTGAGCTGAGCTCCAAGTAATGAAAGCTGCACAAGTGAATGGTAATGTCATGGGAATAAATGATTTGGCGGTGGGAACTTAACATTCCAAAAATTACAAAGATGTAGCTACATTGTTTTTCAGAACAAAAATGCCTGTGACTGAAGAGTAATGCTAACTAATTGGGACAATTTTGTTCTGCACCAGGAGATTATGTATTAGGTGCGTGGGTTTCTGTCTGTCTGTCCATGGGCAATCTCAGATAATGCTGAACCCATCAGCCTAATACTTGTGCTTGAGTCCTGAGGTGTGTTTGGCTGACCGAGCTAATAGCACACGGGGCTAATACGGCTAACAGAGCCAACAGCTTACGGAGCTAATACAGCTGACAGAGCTAACAACTAAACAGAACTTAACACACAGCACGACTGACAGTTTTGTTCAGAGATATAGCGTAAATAGGCAACCTGAGGCATGGCACGGTGAACTGCAGTTGAGCTGTACGATTGAGAAACGTCTGCTAAGCTTGCGGTCCAGATGGGGGGGAAATTGTTTGAATATACAGCAGTGGACGTTACTGGCGGAGATCTGCACACCAGTGAGTGCACTTTTTTACTTTTGGTCGTTTTCATCCTATTACCTTTCACATTAAGCTTGATGAAAGAGGAAAACATTCTTTTTTGTTTGTTAAAGTTTTCCTATTGAGAGATAACACCTGATGAAAGAGCGATTCATGGCCAAAACAGAGCATTCCATCAGAGAGAAACATCTGTCAAGTGGACTTACTCTAAACTGCTGCAATATAAATGGATCATGCACATATACGTCACCCCCACTCTCTCACACCACTTTAATGAAAAATAATCCTTGTGTAACATGTGGCTCAGAGGAGGGGACTTATACTTCGTATGTGAAAATGCCAGGAAATATATGATATAAAATATTGTATTGATCGTCAATGGAAAAAACATTCAACTGTTAATCAATGGCATAATATCTGTTGATGAAATTGTCAAACTATTTGTTTTTACAATACTTTAAGTCCAGACACCCTGGGCAAAATGTATTTTCATGCACTGGTCCGTTTAAAGATTTTTGGCTATTTTATGTCCATAACTTTCTTTCCGACTAGTGAAGAGAAAACGTTTATTTTGTATATTCTAAAGGTTTTAAAAGATGGGTTTGTTCATATATTATTGATAGCCTGATTTATACATTTATTCATAAAAAAATGTCTGACAGTATTATCTGATTTATGGAGTGATGCAAAGAGATATCCAAAATTCCTTCTAGAGAATTCTTTGACTCTAAAATTTTACCAAATTTTAAACAAGAACTTTGAACCTGGCTTCATCCAATGTCCAGGTTTCTGTTCTGGAAAGGTATGCAAATAGGCACATATTTAATCAGATTATGCATCATTTTCATACTTCAATAATCAATTTCAGAAAACTTGTAATGTAAAAAACAATTGTCTTCATGGAAGTAATCAACTGGGGAAGTTTCATATTGGCATCTATTGGTTCAAATGTTAGCCCTATTCACCTGAAGTGTCACCTAATAGTAAGAGGATGTCTATTGTGTTTGCTAAAATAATAATCACTTGGTTACAGAATGGCCGGCTGCAAGAATTTGACGTTGACGAAAGTAGAAGTTGATTAATGTCTGTTGTTTTGTGGACCCATCCATTCTCCCTTTCCCAGCGCCTTGGCTCTACAACAACAGCGGTGTCTCAATATTTCCTTTATCTCCCGACCAACAACAGTCAAGAGGGCTTCGTCACTTGAATGCGAACACGTCATTGCTTGGCATTTGCCGAGATGATTGATTTTGTTGTTGTTTTTTCTTGGAAGGTCAGTCTCATCTCATATAGTTTTAATTGTACTACTACTTATTGTATATTAGTATAGAATATCACTAATCTCACAGATTTGTCCTGGAGATGTATTCCCTGTTCTGTCGCCTATTTGCGCCGTCACAAAATCGACTTATGTCTCACGTGATAAACAGCTGATAAACATTCAAACCCATGTCAGGTGTCACACACTTGTTATTAAAGTGCAGAAATGAAAATTGAAACTTCTGGCATAGGAGTATACACTGAATATAGCCAATTACTCAGTGCCATGAGAACTAATCATGTCTGTCCCTTCCTCACCTCGGAGAGACAGCGGGAGCTGGGGAGCCAGCCGAGCTGTCAGATGAGCTGCAAAGAAATAAACATGTTTTTGTTGTTGTGAGCTGTTGATGGAATCTTAACAGTGCACCTCAACTGACATATTCCTTTTATTACCTTGGTATTGGAGCTGAAACTCCAGCTCCTTCAGTGGCAAGATAAATGTGTCCTCACTCACCCGGCCTGTTAATGTACACAGCTATCAGCACCATTTATAAAGCTGCACTTATCACTGTGCTGTCCTCATTGAATGTAATGCACATTACGCCGCCAGTATTGACAACTTGACCACTTTCCTGCTGGAGTAAGGCAACCTTTTTTAGCTACTTGTTTGTCAGCGCTTCCTCCGGCAGCAGCATCTCTCTCCCTCCCTCCACTCTACCACCGTGCACGCACGCAGCCATGAGTGAGTTACTGTGGTTACGGCCGTCGGGTCATTTTGCCGAGGCTTTCCCCTGACCGTTTTTTTTTTTTTGCGTAAACCTGAAAATAATTTGAAATGTCAGCAAGGTAAAGGTGAGCTAGAATGTGAGATGGTCCTTGTGACATAAGAGACTCGGGGGAGGGAGTCTGAGAAATGGCAGTGCATAATTTAAAAAAAAGTTTCATAATTAATCTCGAAAATAAACTGACGGGTGAAATCCTGTCCACTTGCGCGTGTGAAAGCCAAGGTCGAACGGGGCCGATGGGTCAAATAATGTAAAATGTAGAAACGGTCACTCGGTGGCAAAAAACCCACGGAGAATTAGAAACGCACTCTTTAAGTTCCATTCAGCATTTTAGCGTCTTTCAGGTCGTTCTTTTGTATTTTTCTAATGGCCCACTACTTTTGTTTTGGTTCCGTCTCATACCTTTATCAGTTCGAACGTTGTTTCTAAGGTAGTAATTGGTTGACAAACACAAAGGGGGGTTAGGACAGAAATTGGAAAAGGGCTTTTTAAATGAATGACATAACCTTCTTTTGCCAAGAATCAAACAAAACTGGTGTATAATCACTAGGTCTCGTTAGAAGATTGTGTACACTGACATGACAATTTCAACCTGGGCCAGTCACACAGACGGCATTTCAATAACCAAAACATACTTATTAATGTCCGCTCTCTTCTTTTAAGCCCAATAGTCATATTTCTATCCAACTGTTTTGCAATTTACTGTGCGGATTTCCTGCTGTTTCTTTTAGTGGCTGTTTTTTATGTTTGATTATGTTCCCTTTAACATGAGCCCACATGACTTAATATACAACAGCTTGTAACATCACAGGAGCATTTACACGCTGGCTTGTGTAACAGGAAGGGGAAACAAAATCACAAAGCCGCACTCTGATTATTAGTGCTGCGTTTTATGCTGTTTTCGTATGCTGCGTTAGAAATTAAATCCGATTATCGCTCACGAAGCCCTGTAAGGGGACACTTGGGCAATTTACCATCAATGAGACCACATGCAATATAATGATTAGGGAAGAGTGTTGCCATTTAGAAGAAAAAAAACAGCTCTCTGTGAATATTTGACGACTTGAAGCCGATTTTAGTGGAAAGAAATGACGAACCGCAAACTCGTGGAAGTTATTTTGTTGACTGCAGGTATTTCCTTAAGAGGACGGACGCGGGCACGCTGCTGATGACTTTGAGCCGTGCTGTGATGAATTTGACTTTGACTTCACCATTGAAAAAACTAAGGACGTAGCGATATGTTTTTTTCGAAGGATTACCGCCCACTATAATCGAAGGCGAGGAAATTGAGTTTCGTGGACGGCTATAAATATCTGCAGTTGATAGCAAACTATACGCCTGGAGAAACGCACAGCAGCAATCTGTGCAGACGCTACAGCGGTGCTCACCCCCCCACCCCCCAAGGAAATTATCTCTTTTAATGTGGCTGATAAAAGATGCCCTCACGTCATCAGAAGTTTGCTCAATATGTTTTGACATACAGTACGCGGGCGGCTGAAATGACACGTTGAGTGTTATATAAATCAGACTGAGGAGGGATACACAGCCAGGAAAGGTTAACTGTGAAACAGGGACAATGTAATGACACGCTGTCATGTTGACTGCACTCTGCCTGTCTCCTCTTCAGGGGTCGGTTGAAACAAACATTATTGGTATTAGTAGCCTTGTGCCACGGGAGATAAGCTAGCTCCACGAAGCCCCGAATATTGTCCGTGGATGACACCGTTTTCGTTCTTGCCCTGAAACTTGAAGTTTAACTTGTTGCGATGCCCAGTTATGTCTGTAAGGTAAGCCAGCCTGTCCATGTGGGACAGCATGTTTACTTGGAAATTTCCAGAACTTCCATTTTTCCCCCTCACTGATACTGTTGTTATCCTCCTTCAGCCATGCTCTCAATCCATTCACACACAACCTTATTCACTGTTACAATCATTAAAAAGCAAAAGCAGCATGTGTATTGTAGCGTAGGTTTTTCCTCACAACTATTCAAAGTACACATTGGGCTCCAGACGGGAGAATAATAGAAATGCTACCCTGTCAGTTTAATAAAAAAATATCACTGCGAACAGTTGGAGAGAGAACTAACCCGACTAGCCTGCTAACCCGACTACAAAATGCAACGTAAGCAAAACTCAACCAATTAATGCGTTTCATTGAAGTCAAGTGTATTTTACGCACACATCATAAATCAAATCAGAACGGATAGTTTCTTTTCAAATACAGAATTAAACACAAAAAAGTTCATTAAATCAAATAAACCACATGTCTGAGTCCAGATATAGAAATCAAATGTTCATTGAGTAATCAAGAGGAATGAGGACTCCAGGTGAACGTCAATAGTTTATGTGCAAGTGATAAGGTGTGAGTGTGTTGGGGGGTTGTAGTTCTGTTCCAAAGCTAAGGGAATATATGGCAGTTCAGTCCCGTTCCGTTTATTTCAGGGTGTGTAAGTGTGCTAGCAGAAGAAGAAGGCGAAGCCTGAAGAGTTTCAGTTAGAGGGACTTAGCTTGATGAATCCCCGAAGTTAAGGAGGCCTCAAACTGGTCCAAGCTGTAGCAGAACACGACTCTTTGTTCACCACCTGCTCCCGGGATCAGCACAGCTCCCATAAGGCCTTGTCCTCCCAGAAAGCTCGATGTATCCAGCCGGTTCATGGATTATTGCTGCTCCGATTTAGTCTCCGTCAACATTTTCTTGTTTTGAGCTCAACAGGTCCAGAAACTGAATCATACTTTCGGTGACTCCATTAAAATCTCTCACTCCTCTCTTGGTTCTCCTCCATGCAGCTTTGGTTAGTTGATTGGTTTCCCCCCCTTCCCCAGCTCACAGGTGTGTCTCATTTATAGCCTCTCTTTCCCCACCTTCTCTTCCTATCAGGTTGGAAAAGGGCTATTCTGTATATTTCTGCTACAGTATACATTCAGTATACCTTCAGCAGCTACCGTGGCATAGACATACTAATGCTATTGGTGTGCTAACATACTCTGCTAATGTTAGCTCCACAGGTTTTGAGGTAGAAATGTAATGTTTTAGAAACGTATGTATCTCCTTCCAACCTCTCCGGGTAACAAGTATTACTATTACACAAAGTTTAACCAGGACTGGCTCCAAATCCACTAAACCAGCCTGAAAATGAAGAACATTTTAAACAACTGCATGAGAGTCTACGGCGCCGAGCCAGATAGTTGCCGGACCCTTGGTCACTGCTGGCTGATGCTACGCTCTGTTTGGCCAGTCTCCATCCCCAAACTACTAGCACGGCTAACAAGGTAAGAACTCAACTGTAATATAGCACTGCAATCATATCTATATTAATGTACCATTGCTAAAAGCAGCTACAATCTCTAATCTCAAATATTTGGCACTATCTGTTTGGCAAGGTTAATGCCTCTAATGTGTTGTGAAATTTTTAACAAATCTTTTAAAGCTTAGTGATGTTTACTGTCCCCTCTGTCTGTTTAAACTGTGCCAAAACGCTGCCAGCGGAGATAAGGGCTGAACTGAACTACATTAGGGCAGGCTCCTGTGCAGCAACACCATCTGTCTGTCTCTATCGCTCTCACACACATTTCTTTCTCCTGCACAGAGGTGCTGCCATCTCTTCCTCTTTTCACTAACTTCCTCCCTTTCGCCGAAAGGCAGATGCCCAAAAATCAATTGCATTCACTCAATTTATATCAGCTCAAGTCAACACGGCGGAATGAAATGGAGGGACGTGCGCGGCTCACGCCAGTTCTAAACAGCGGCAACGTTCTGCCCATCGATAACACAACTGATAGACATCAAGTACAATGAAAGGGCACAGAAAATAAACATTACTGTTGAATAATAGATAACTGGATGCTCCCTTCTCCCGAACAGCACTGAGGCAATTCAAATCAGACCATTATGTATAGTATCACTTCCACTAGCAGCAGCTGCTGTCCTATGAGTGAACCCCACTGCAGTGACAGTATCATTTCAACGCACACCAAGGAGGAATTGCATGTGATACACCGCAAGGACGGGGGGAAAAGTCCCACTGACAACTCAGACTTACTGGGAATTTGTTTTTGAACCAGACATATGTTTTCATAAATACTTTTCATTTTAGCCTTGTATCACGCTTGCAGAAACGGACGATGACACGTGGTTAAGACTGTGAAATGATTGCTTGCACCCAGGCCTGTTGCACACTGATCAGCATGTGGGCATTGTGGCACCCCTTGCTTTTTATTTTGGCGCTCTTGATAACAAGTTAGAGCAGCCACAATGCCTGTGTGAGCAGCGTGGCTCAGGCGCGGAGGTCTCATCTTTTTTTTCCACGTACGAAAAGTGGAAACATTTTTCGACAGTATATAGACATCATGCCAGCAAAGCCAGTTTCAATGTACATATCTGTAGAGCATATCTCAGACATCAAACAACACTTTGTTTTCTGTTTAAAAAATAAAAACCCTCTTGAGATTCAGATAGAATCCCTTCATTTATCAACACAAGGCTTTTTTCTGTTTGCATGGCTCCATGAATCAATAGAATACCGGGTTTTAATTGCTGATTGTTGCTATCATCATTACTAACAAAGCACACGCTTTCATACTAAATTGAAAGGAAAGATTCTGACCAATATGGAAGGCAAACTGTAGAAAGAAGGCCTGGCAGCAACGTTGTTTGTGTGGACACGACTCGCTTGAGAGACGCAGCAGTTCAGCGAGGTGGCAGTCACACGCTGCTCACACAGGCAGTGTGGCCCGGGGCAACAAAACTACTGGGTTGAAGTTGGTGAAAACATTGGGTTGTAATAATAACATACCAATGTAACAAAGTAACGAAACAATGATAAGTAACAAAGTAACGGAAAAACGGAATGGAAAGACGAAATGTAACGACGGAACCTAATGTAACAACGTAACTAGCTAAAATAAAAAAACAACCTGCCTGAGCGAGTTTCTTACGTAACTTAACAGATGTAAGAACGTTACAAGCAGAAACACTCCACGCTCACACTTCATTTCATGCAGTACTCGTTATTTTACCGCGTAACTTTCATTAACGGCCGTTCCATAGACATCGTCACTCGAATTGCAAAAAAAACATTCCACATTCAACAAATCTGTGGTTTGCTGTCACATACAAGGCCAACCATTGTTCCTGTCCATATCTTTGCATTGGTTTTCAATGAGCCAATGTTGTGGACAGGGATAAAGGTATTATTCCTTTAATAAATGATTGTTTTGTCCCAAAATAAAGAGAGAGAGTTCTATATCAATAACTCACCTGCTCATATAATACTAAATCATTTGAAAATTGAGTAAAATATGCGTATCATAGCAAGCCTGATAATAATGCAATGCTAAATGAAGCGGGTTTAAATTAAGTCAGAACACCAGTTCCTTCTCAGAGTGACGAGTGTTACAGAAAGCAAACTCCGTTTTTTGCCTTTAAAATATTCAGTCATAATGTATTGGCAAACACAAACAGCTGACGCAAGTGTTTGCTCGGGGATATCGGGCTGGAATGGGAGCAGCAGCTTCCCCTCGCGGGAGGGAGAAATTCAATTGAAGGATTTGGAGAAAATCCTGCCGGGTGAACTGTGTCTGCTCCAGTTGCAAATGCAGTGTTCTCTGGCTTCCTATTGTTTCCCTCTGGGCTCTGTGTGTGTCGGTGTGTGCGACTGTTTCTCAGAGACTGTGAGGTGAGGGGGCGGGTTATAAAATCAACTTCCCAAGACCTCCAGAACCGTAAAGAGAACTGAAAGTACCAACTGCTCCACATTTCATGGAAATAAGGGCTTGTGTTGTTTTTCTCTATTGTCACCAATCGATGACCACAAAGCTGTTGTTGTATTTGCGTTTGAATATTACCACTTTATTCAGACATGTACTTGTACATGTAAAAAAAGAAAAAAACCTTCAATGAGCACCATGGAATTACAGTTGTGTGAAAAAGTGTTTGCCCCCTTCCTGATTTCTTATTTTTTTGCATGTTTGTCACACTTAAATGTTTGAGATCATCAAACAAATTTAAATATTAGACAAAGATAACACAAGTAAACACAAAATGCAGTTTTTAAATGAAGGTTTTTATTATTAAGGGGGAAAAAAATCCAAACCTACATGGCCCTGTGTGAAAAGTGATTGCCCCCTAAACCTAATAACTGGTTGGGCCACCCTTAGCAGCAACAACTGCAATCAAGCGTTTGCGATAACTGGCAATGGGTCTTTTACAGCGCTGTAGAGGAATTTTGGCCCACTCATCTTTGCAGAATTGTTGTAATTCAGCCACATTGGAGGGTTTTCGAGCATGAACCGCCTTTTTAAGGTCATGCCACAGCATCTCAATCGGATTCAGGTCGGGACTTTGACTAGGCCACTCCAAAGTCTTCATTTTGTTTTTCTTAAGCCATTCAGAGGTGGACTTGCTGGTGTGTTTTGGATCATTGTCCTGCTGCAGAACCCAAGTGTGTTTCAGCTTGAGGTCACGAACAGATGGACGGACATTCTCCTTCAGGATTTTTTGATAGACAGCAGAATTCATGGTTCCATTTATCACAGCAAGTCTTCCAGGTCCTGAAGCAGCAAAACAGCCCCAGACCATCACACTACCACCACCATATTTTACTGTTGGTATGATGTTACTTTTCTGAAATGCCGTGTTACTTTTACGCCAGATGTAATGGGACATACACCTTCCAAAAAGTTCAACTTTTGTCTCGTCAGTCCACAGAGTATTTTCCCAGAAGTCTTGGGGATCACCAAGATGTTTTCTGGCAAAACTGAGACGAGCCTTTATGTTCTTTTTGCTCAGCAGTGGTTTTCGTCTTGGAACTCTGCCATGCAGGCCATTTTTGCCCAGTCTCTTTCTTATGGTGGAGTCATGAACACTGACCTTAATGGAGGCAAGTGAGGCCTGCAGTTCTTTGGATGTTGTTCTGGGGTCTTTTGTGACCTCTTGGATGAGTCGTCGCTGTGCTCTTGGGGTAATTTTGGTCGGCCGGCCACTCCTGGGAAGGTTCACCACTGTTCCATGTTTTCGCCATTTGTGGATAATGGCTCTCACTGTGGCTAATAATTAAAACAGCATTTCAGGCCTACGAAAGAAACTCAATGAGAAGGATTGCATCAAGTCGCAGGAGCCACTGGACCAGCAGGTAGCCCGGGTGTAACAGCCGAACTTCCTCTATCTGAACAACCACCTGAAATCAAACAACCATTGACGACCAACTGGCTTTAGTGCACAACTGAAAACACCTGTGTGTTTATGCAGGGCTGTTAACTAGCCTCATGACAGTGACTCTGGACACACAGTGCGGCGCAGACCAGCGTGAACTTCAATGCAAGACCATGAACAATGAAAACCCTTTGTACAACTCTTCTCAAGTACAACATGGTTTATTCACCGAACTCTGGATAAAAGGATGTTCAACCTTAAAGGCTTAAATGAGGATTTAAAAAAGACAAAAAAAATGGTATTTTGGATAACCCCATATGTAGTTGTGAAGGTGTTATGGTGGAATGCATTTGGGCTTTGAAATTAGTAAGGGTTATTCTCAAATGTTCAATGGTGGAAAGGATTTGAGTGTCCAGTGTTTTGAAAAGCTCGTCTGCCTTGTGAGGTTGAAAGGACACAGAATATGTTTCCTTCTATTGAGAGGTGGACATTCATATTGTTTGACCCCAAAAAAAAAATTTCTTTCGAGTGACTATAAGCCCAACAATGTTTTTTTTACATTTTTTAGTTTTAGTTTTGACTTTACAATTTCATTTAAGTCTAGTTCCACCATGAGATTTCAGAGTGTTTGGTAGTTTTAGTTTGATTTCAGTTTTTCAGAAAGGTTTAGTTTCAAAATGCAGTACCCAGTTTGCAACAGTTATAAATGTCCTTCTGTGTTCAACACAAAGCGAGAAATTCAGCTCAAGGGATGGAGCCGTAATGTTCACAATCCTGCCTACATGAACACACCTCTGAATAATTTCACACATGCAATATGGCTTGCACACAAGCAGCAAACAACAGACACGGGTTTGTGCACATTTCAGCCTCAGATTCTGGGATCACGAACTCTCATGCTGCCAGTACCAACATCTAGACTAGATGTGTTGCGTATTCCACTCCACATATAACCCTAAATGCACTGTACGCTGGCAAGGGGTTTAGTGCTGTTTTGTGAATAAATATTTGTACATATGATTGAAGCACCACAGCGTGACACGCTGAGTGTGTGCTGTTGCAGCGCTGTCCGTGGTGCTGAAACAGACCGCAGGTCGATAGACACACAGACAGACAGAACACACTGTGGGTTCCCATTGAAGTAACCCACAGCTTTCTGTGGATTCTGTAATCTAGCCATGCATATTGATCCAAACCTCTTTGTTGAAACTTCTCTGCTTATTCCCAATTGCCTTGCAGGGTGTTTTTTGAAGGAGTCTTTGAGATGATTGCTTATGTCATCTGCAATGCTAGAATCCTCAGCAGCACATGCGGCGGACGGGTCCCTTTCCTCATCTCCTGGGTGTGACCACTAGCGTTGGGTCACCTTCCTGAGACCCATTAACCCATCACCTGTATTAACCCTATCAGATTCACAATACCCCTTTTTTCAAGGTGTTGATTGAGTCTCCACACGTTTGTAGAATTGATCCATTATTGATCCTCCGGTTTTGAAAAGTGGAGCCAATTCGGAAGTGTCTTAAACCTGCCTTCCCTCTACTGGCCAGCAGGGGGGGACTCTTCTCGTTGCAAAAATAAATCAGATTGTATAGAAGTCTATGAGAAAATGACTCTACTTCTCTCTTGATTTATTCCCTCAGTAAACATTGTAAACATGAGTTTATGGTCTCAATCTCTAGTTTCAAGTCTTCTTCAATGCAGCATGATGTTCATGTAGTAAATTATGCCCATTTAGAGTCAAACAGACCATAAAGCAGAGTATGCTTTAGGTCGGGCTTACTGTGATTGACAGGTTGCTAGTATTACCAGAACAGTATACGACGTCCAAACATGGTCACTTCCGTTCACTGGTTACAAAAATCCAAGATGGTAACGGCTAAAATGCCAAAGTCAAGGCTTCAAAACGTCAGTCCACAAATTCATGGGTGACATCAAGGCGACTACGTCCATTTATTATATACAGTCTTTGCTACACACCCACCTTGCCGATGCTAAAGTTGCGCTTTCGCCGCTCTGGCTAACAGGAAGTGGAAGTAAGGTCAAAAGTTGATGCGTTCTCCGCCCATTGGCCTCTTGCAGTTTACCTGTGTTGACTTTGTTGTTTTTTTTGTCTGAAAATAAGGGGTTTGTTTAATGTTTTTATTCATTTTTCAGTATTAATACTGAAAATAGAAATAAACCACAGAAATTCCCTCACCCATAGACCCAAAACAGACTGAACGAGACCATTCTAAGACGTAACTTACATCTTCAGCATTTACAGCATCTCTGACTGTGATGGTAGAAAAGATCAAAGTGTTCACCACGAATCCAAGAAGCAGACACTCTGTTTCAATGTTGGACCTGGAAATACAAGGTATTCTTTAGATCCTGGAATTGTGTATGTGTGGTTTAGCTGCAGAGGTAAGAAGGAGGTACAGTGCCTTTCTTTGTTGTCTGAAGTTGAAGAGGAAGATGTGAGGGGGCGGTTCAAGGGTTTAGACAAGGACGTGGGGGATTTTGTAGAAATGGATTCCCTCATGTGCGCTATATAAAAGAGTCAGTATTTGATGTTCCTTATGAAATATTTTATAAGGTATTTAGCTGCTCCACAGTTGCTTTATTCTTTAAACCACATAGCGCTCGGACTGGAGTTGTCAGCCCGAATGAGGAAGCATGGCTAAAAAGATTGCCTGATCGCCACACAACGGAGACAACTACATTGGCTCTTTTTATCCTTTATCTGCTCACTTCGATATATCAAGCACAGAGTAAGATTTTCTGGATTTTATCGACATAATGTAACATTATATCTTTTGATGTAGTATCCCCTTCATTTCAAATGTAAGAGTTTTGGAGTTGTTTGAGTTGTGAAAAATCTAAATACAAACTCACTGGAATATGATTGAATCAAAAAGGCTGCTGACATTTGACTTCCATTGGTGCCATCATCCTTGTGATCCTTTCTAACTGTGTCTCAGAACTGGTCTTCAGTGAAATAAGACACGCTCAGGGCTCTACGGTCTCCATAGGAATTATTTCCATATCGGACAATTCCGCACCAATTAATGTCCTTTGCGACGAGGTAGAAAGTCGAGGTGTGGAGGTCGGGGGGTTGGATGGGTGTGACGCGACTCTGGCTTTCATTTAAGTGAGTATATGTTCTAACACAGACCTGACATATCTCTTTAAACTGTACGCACAATCAATCCCCAGCCTGAACCGAGTGTTTTAGTTGTGTAACTGAATGTTCAATAACCAGTTTATTTCCCTTGAACGCTTTCTTTTTCCTCATCTTAACCATACTATAGTTGCCATTTGCAGATATTATCAACCCAGTTGTCAACTCTGCAAAGTTGAATGTCGGCTTTTTTTAACCAAAAATACGTTTCATGAATATGATTCATATCACTCTCGTATCAAGCTTACAGTAACGCACGATGCCACGTGGTTAACGTTGTGAAATGATTGGTTAGGTTTAGACAACAAAACTACTTGCTTCCGGTCAGTAAACACATTGTATTTTGGGTGAAAATGATGAACGCAACAACATCATGTTACAACCGTATCGACGCAACTAGCGTAAATATATAATTATCGCCCTTAGCAGACTTTGTTACGTAGCGTTATATTACAACAGAAATGTCAGCATGTACTTATGGTTTTACACGATACACAAACAGACTTCCAGGTGAAAGTCCTGTGTTTGTTTGACCCACCTACTCTTCCTCAGAACGTATCCGTGGTTTGCAGAAATGTACAATGCCACCATTATTTTCCTGGCGACTGGGCTGATATAGAACGTGACCATTTTAAAAACGTAAGCATATGGTGTTATCGTTGTCATTGCGAGGAACAAAGGCGTTAATGGGCCGCTGGGACTTGGGACGTGACAGTGAGAACATAATGGGTGTGTTTTTGGAAGATACTCACTTGATTTGTGTGACTCAGACTGCTGACTCCTCATATTAGCTTCAAATAATTTTTGACATGTATTTTTAATCTAAACGAGTTTGGTGGATCTTGTCACATTAAAACATGTCTCCCTTAATGGCTAGTAAGAACATGAGGAACGATTACAGCAAGAAAACCGTGTTTCAATGTAAATTTGGACACCTGACTATTGTTGTAAGACTGTATGAACCATCCTTTAATCTAACCCGACATATAGATTGCATACCTTATTTTTTAAGAAAACGCAAGGAGCCAAATTGCTTCAGGTGCTGGTCCGTGAGTTTGAAGACTCATCAGATACCAAACACTTGTGGTTTGAAATACTGCGAGTAATACTCCAACTGTCCCGTCTGCTCAAAGTCCTCTGCTTCTACCATTGAAGCAGCTTTTTTCCCATTTCTGGCTGTTATGTCTGCTCGAAAAACATTGACTGGCTTTGGAAGAGACACGGAATGCCAACAAATATACTCAAACCCCCTCTTCTCAACAAACAGACAGCGAGGTGCCAACACAAAGCTTTCGCAGTCTGTTTTCTTCTCACACTTGTGTGTTCAAAGTAAACTGTTTCACAGGAACTCCGGAAATGCCTGCGGTCGTGCCGTAGCTCCCCGTGAAATCAACAGAGAGGAGATGCTGCTGCTGGTCTCGGTCGGTGCGAACACAAGGACAGGTGGAGGCTGGCTGCCACCCAGTGGCTTAACCACGGCATCACGTTTACCTCAGCCATCTTTTCCTATGCATCTTTCACACACACACACACACACACACACACACACACACACACACACACACAC